>NC_043968.1:74525785-74660785 GCF_902148855.1 Sphaeramia orbicularis
GTAATATATGCTTTATGTCAAATATATGTGTAGTTTTAATTTAATTACAATTTTAATTTTCTATACCTAATATTTGGAACCAATATTCTTTTAAAGTCTTTGAAAAGGTTCGTTAAACATATTTGCGTTATTTATGTAATAAATTATATACATTTTTCAAATTGGATTTTATATTTTTTTGTGTGTTTTTTGTCCTTTTATGTTGATATAGTAGGTTAAGTGAAAAAATAATAGACAGATGATATAGATGAAGTTGTGCTGGAAAAAAAAAAGATCCCAAACATGGGTTAGTAAACATTTGTTTTATAGTATATAAAGGCAAAATCAAAAGTACTGAAAAACGGACAAAATAGGCTCAGACCACTAAGGGTTAATATTTGAATGTTTCTGCAACAGAAGGTACATTGTGCCAATTATTTTATTTATATATTTATTTTTCAAAATACAATGTGGTTAACTTATTTCAGTGTGTTATCAGTACCTTTGAACATTTTGAGCACAATTTCAATAATACTACGATAATAATGATAACTGTGATAATTTTGGTCACTATAACCCTGATATGAAATTTTCATATTGTTACATCCCTAGAATAGAATGGAACAGAATACAATAGAACAGATCTTTATTGTCACTGTCACAGGAATTATGAAAATCCATTTAGCAGCAAATCAATTTAGTGCAAAACAGGCTATATAAAACTACCACACAAATACTGCAACATGTAGGAAATGTGTAAATCTACAGGATAAAAATATTAAATATACATATAATTCACAAAACTAACTCTATATCATACTGTATAGGATTTATAAAAGGTAAAATACAGAAAACCAAGGTGCTTGTGTTGTGTGTATGGTGTTGGTTTATTCATTCATTCATTCATTCATCATTTATTTATTTGTTTATTTATTTATTATTTATTTATGTATTCCTATGTGTGTTGGTTTTAGACTTGACAGCTTGTTACTCACTCTGGGACCTCTCCAACGCCTCCAAAGACTGAGCAACAGCATCGTACGCCTGATGTACTCTCTCGCTGTGTCTGGACCTGACATTCCTACAGAGATTTAAAAAAAAAAAAAAAAAAAAAATAATACATTCACTTTCATACAGGAATGAATAATACTGAAAGGCTGCATGGCCTATAAAGAACAATAGTAGGCTGAGGTATATGGACAGTAATTACAAGTGGAAAATTAGTTCTATTAAACAAATGGGGGTGGATCGTTTTCGACAGTTTTAGCCAATCCTTATCCTGGAAAGTGGTAAACGAATGTGAATTTAACCTAAAACATTAGGGTTAGGGTCACATACTTTACATACAGTTGACATACTTAAAGGTTCAGTATGTCTATTTAGTCATATTTAACAGTAAAGTTTAGAGGTGTGCCAAAAAATCAATTCTATAAAAATCGCAGTTCTCATTTACTATGATTCAGAATCGATTCAAAATGTCCCGAAATTGATTTTAAAAAATAAAACAAATCCGCCGTCAGTCTGCCTCCGTTTTGTACGCGGGACATCCTGACGTCATCATGCAGCCGGTTCTTTAACCCTTTCACGCACAAATTATGAGAACCTTAATCAAAATTTTTTCCTGAGTGTTTTTATTCCTCTTAAGGTTAAGGCATGAAAAAACAATGCGATTGAAAATTTTCTTTTGAAAAATAAAAAAAAAATAAAAATAATTTTAAAAATGTAAAAAATATATTAAAAAAAAAAAAAAAAATGAAAACATTTCTTATGAACCTGTTTTTCATAAAGTGGCAAAAATGTCCACTCAGCTGGACGCCACAGTTTAATTTTTGATGCACAGAAACATGTATTTACTGATAAGTTGTTGAAAACTATGGGGAGGATTTGTGATTTTGGGGGTTTATGCTCAGGAGAGATCTACATAAGGATACTAATTCATGTCAGAAAAGATATGGAGTGTCTTAAAACTTTAGTAAAGATATGTCTAAAAAACAAAAAAACAAAACAAACCCAACAACAACAAAAAGAACAACAAAAATCCATGAATATACAAGAAAACAGCTGAAAATAACTGTCCACTGGAGTGACCACTGCGCGTGAAAGGGTTAAACATACGCATTCATGGTAAGCACTAAAACAAAGGAAACTAATGGAGGAGGTAGGGTTAGCAGCTAGAAGCTAGCGCTGTTAGCAGTTAGGGTTAGCGATTAGTGCGACTAGTGGCTAGCTCATTAACACGCCATCAAATTGTATTAAATTGTAATGTACCGCCCTCAGCGGTGTTAATTTATGTCAGTTGGTTTTGTTTCATTTCCTGTTTTATTTTGGTGAGGGGTTTTGTTGGTTTGTGTGCACTGTGTCTGTCTTGTCTGCATCCTCCCTGATTCCCTGATTGTCTTCACCTGGGACTCATGACCTCTCCACCCTTTATACCCTCCTCTCCTTGTGTTTGTTGTCAGTGTGTCTTCCATGCAATGCCAAGTCAGGAGCTCCCTGAACCTTCTCCTGTTTGTCTGTGCTGCTTTGCTTCGTTTGTAAGTTTATTGAATCCAGAACTTTTTGTTAAATTTTTGGGTACCTAAACTGAGAAGATTTTTGTGTTAATTTTTGATACCACGATGTGAAGACTTTTTAGTTAGATTTTTTTGATTCCTCATCTGAGAAGATATTTTTGTTAATTTTTGATACCACCTTGTGAAGGTTTTTGTGTTAATTTTTGAAACTACAGCCGTGAAGATATTTTTGTTGCTTAAATATTTTGAGTAAAATAAATACTCAAACATTAGCTCTTTTTGTCTCAGTCTCTTGCATTTGGGTCCAAGCCTTGCGTTTTCGTAACATTAAATGATACACGAAAGGATGAAAATGCATATGAATAGCACGCCAAATGCAATAAACTGGCGTCATATACAACACGATGTGATGAGCTCAGTCTGTCAGCTGCATCACTCAGAGTTTAAGGGCACAGTGCCGAGTCAGCCACCAGCAGCAAACCAATGCACACCGCTGTGCCTCACCAAACTCCTGCCAAGCGTGGATAAATGTTTAAAACGGAATAAAAGTGAAAAAGACGTTTGAATGTCTGCATTTGTCATTCTGTCTTGCAAAGCAGACTGGAGTAGATCATGAGGATCCTTTACACACAATAGATTTAAGCAGATATCATTATGAAGCAAATAGTTTTGAATTGAATCATAGCCCCTAAAATTGGAATCGAATCGTGACATAGTAAAAGATTCCCACCCCTAGTAAAGTTACACATTATGCCCCTCTGAATACACTCCAAAGACTTAACTTATCTATCTTAACTTACCTACCTTGACTTACCTTAACGTACCTTATCTTATCCTACCTTACCTTAGCTTACCTTAACTTACCCTATTATCCTGTTTTACCCTACCTTACCCTACCTAAGCTTACCTTACCTTAACTTACCCTATCTTATCTCATCCTACCTTAACTTACCTACCTTAACTTAACTTACCCTATCTTATCTTATCTTACCCTATATACCTTACCTTACTTACCCTATCTTATCTTATCCTGTTTTACCCTACCTACCTTACCTAAGCTTACCTTACCCTACCTTACCTAAACTTATCTTATCTTAACTTACCTACCTTAACTTACCTTAACTTACCCTACCTTACCTAAACTTATCTTATCTTATCCTGTTTTACCCTACCTTACCTTACCTAAGCTTACCTTACCCTACCTTACCTTAACTACCCTATCTATCTTACCTTATCTTTTTTTTTTATCTTATCTTATCTTCTCTTCTTACCTCCACAGCCAAGTTAAAGTTCTTCTGAACGAGCTCCTCGTTGTTCTTGGTCCCATAGCTGATGGCGTTGTGCACTTTGAGCACACAGGAGTGTCCAGGTAGTAACAGGGGTATCTGACCCGCCTGGAGCTTGGTCCGGAAGGCCCGGCGGTGCATCCCCTCGCCAAAGTGGACCTTTTCAGTGATGATGCTGGCCGGATGGTTCTCTCCGAAATACTGCTCAGATAAGAAATCCTCCTTGAAGATGAGTCTGGAGCAGCGGACATCTTCCTCTTCACTTTCTACTTCTACTGGTGCAGCTGCAAAACACAGAAAAGTGTCACCTGAAGGTAGTCTGAGGAAAATGTCGCATAGGGGTCATTCCATCCCAAATCAACCAGATTTCAGAAAGTGCCCCACATGACCCCCTCAGAAAATTCTGAAAAAAATCACACTTGTTCACCTGCCAGATAAACACATCCAAAATTTTAATGTCATATCTGTATAGTTTAGGAGATACAGCCCTTTGAAAATTTTTTTTTTTTTTTAATTTGCAAATTTGCTTTTTGGCCAACTTTGAGGAGCTATATCTCCTTAGGTATTCAAGCCACACTGCTGAAACTTACTGTCTGGGGTGAAATCCCCCTGAAAAGACCATATTTTGCATCAAATAATTGTAGGTGCCTTCATGTTTGGTCCATGAGGCCTTGAAATCAGGCCAAAAGGCTAATTCTTCCAAATATCCTCTCTTCAGGCTTGCACTGTGTTATAATGGATGAATGTAGAGACCTCCTTTTTTTTTTTTTTTTGCACTGATTCTTATGGTCAAGATGCAACAATATACTGCAAAACGACTACATTTCAATGGAAAGTGTTGCTGTGAGTCAGTGACTAAAATGGGTCGATTTCAATTTTTCACAAAAATACTCTTATTTGAGCACCCAAATTACCATGTGGCCAGTTAATGAAAATTTTGAAATTTTTACCATGTCTTCATATATGTTTCAAGATGCTGTGCACAAAATTTTAGCTTTGGGATAGAACTGGTTCCATTTTTAATATTTTTTTTACTGCATGACTATATTTTCTTCAAATTGTATACAAACATAGGGCTGTATCTCCTAAACCACATGCGGCCCGGGGGCCAAAACCGGCCCGACAAAGGGTCCAATCCGTCCTGTGGGATGAATTTGTGAAATGCAAAAATTACACTGAAGATATTAACAATCAAGGATGTTAAAATGATTTTAGGCCAATTCAATCTAAAGTGGGTCAGACTAGTAAAATACTACCATAATAACCTACAAATAATGAAAACTGCAAATTTACTCTTTGTTTTACTGTAAAAAAAACAAACAGTTAAATTATACAAAAATGTTTACATTTACAGACTAGCCTTTTACAAAAAAAGTAAATAATCTGAACAAACATGAACAACCTTAAATGTCTTAATAGAAATATGTGGAGTTTTAATAATATTCGCTTGTTATTAAATGTTTGTGTATTTGTACATTCATTGTGATCTTTAAGTTATAATGCACATGTATAAATGATAAGCTATGGTGCAATATTGTAAAAATTGCACTTATTTTTCTTAAGTTTTCAGGTTGTTTCTTATTTGTTCATGTTATGTTCAAGTACAGTTGTAAATGTAAATATTTTCATTACAGAATTTTACTTTTTTCACTCAAAAACATAGAGAAAACTTTAGAGTCGACATTATTCATAAATTCTTATCCTATTATTTATATTATTTTACTCATCCGGTCCACTTTATATCATTTTAGACTGAATATGACCCCTGAAGTAACATGAGTTTGACACCCCTGTCCTAAACTAGTACAGATATGACACTAAAATTTGGATGTGTTTGTTTATCTGGTAGGTGAACAGTATGAATTTTTTCAGAATTTTCTGAGGGGGTCATGTGGGGACTATTGGTTGAATTGCCATAGAATGACTTCGTGTTTGCTTCATGCTGTGACTCACATGAGCTGATCTTTGGTGTTGAAGGGATGACGATCTCACTGAGCACTGTAGGGATTCACACAAAACAAATGCACGAGTCATTTCTAAAGGAACTGGAAATAAAGTTGGATTTTTTTTATTCTTTCATGTCCAGGTCTAAACTCACCCTCATATGTGAGCAGGTAGTCCAGAACGACCGATCCATGAGAGCTGCTGAGCCGACACTGGTACTTGCCCAGGTCTTTGTTTGAGGCGTTGGAGATGGTCAGGGACACTCTGCTCTCATCCCCTGCACTTCAAAAAGAGGAAAAGCACCAAAAAACACCATTTAAACCTCACCTCCAGTAATCACATCTGCAAAGAATCTCACTTTTTTTTTATTCTTTTACATCAGGGGTGTCAAACTCATTTTAGTTCAGGGGCCACGTGAAGCCAAATTTGATCTAAAGTGGGGTGGACCAGTGAAACAATAACAGAATAATATAGAAATAATGTCGGCTCCAAACTTTCTTCTATGGTTTAGAGCACAGGTGTCAAACATACGGCCCGGGGGCCATATCCCTGGTTTATATGATCACTTGAATAATCTGACAACTCCAGAAATTGGATAATGATCAGAGTATTATTGTGCATGTAAACAGGTTCAGAGTTACATCCAGGAGACTGAGGAGTCAAAGCCCAGGTGCCACTGTCCTCCATGCAAAAGGACTCTAAATACCTCCTCTTGGTCTCAGCCAGGGTAGTGCCCTCTCTGCTCCAGGTCACAGTGTAGTCGGTGAAAACAGCTGCAAACTGACACCAAAGGCATAGGCTCTGGGGGTCTCTGCTCACCGACACCGCCTGGATGGGCTGCACCACCTTAGGGTCTGCACACAGGACTTTTAGACTGTGAGTTTTCATGGCATCACGTTAAAGGGAATGATGATTAACCCTCCGGTATCCTGTCCAGCAAGGCCCTTACTAAGCACCAAGTGTGCCTTTTTCGCACACTTGTGGAATAATGTCAATAAAAATTTCATACAGTTTGTTTTTTAATTCTTTTACACTTTTTTCTATTTCATCAACTTGAGCCGTAAATAAAAATACCAAATACTCAATAATTGTCACATTTTTTAACCCTTTAAATGCCGTGTTTGTAATGTAAACAAACAATTTTTTTGGATGCAAAAAACACAAAAAAATTTTTTTTTCAATACTACATAAAAAGTGGATCACATATTTGATTTTTTCATCCTGGCATATGTCAGTGATTAACAGCAACATCAGTTAATTTGCATTTATTTTTGGCGCTAGGTCAAATGTTCAAAAATACTTGCATCTGTCACCAAGTGTGCGTAAAATGCACACCTATAAATCAAACTTTTAAATATTATACACTGAACAAAAATATAAATGCACGACTTTTGTTTTTGCTCCCATTTTTCATGAGCTGAACGCAAAGATCTAAAACTTTTTCTATGGACACAAAAGGCCTATTTCTCTCAAATATTGTTCATAAATTTGTCTAAATCTGTGTTAGTGAGCACTCTCCTTTGTCCTTTGCTGAGATAATCCATCCACCTCACAGGTGTGGCATATCAAGATGCTGATTAGACAGCAGGATTATTGCACAGGTGTGACTTAGGCTGGCCACAATAAAAGGCCACTCTAAAATGTGCACTTTTACTGTATTGGGTGGTCCGGGGGGGTCAGAAAACCAGTCAGTATTTGGTGTGACCACCATTTTCCTCGCACAGTCTTCTTCATGAATTCTCTGAAACAGCTTTGGAGATGGCTTATGGTAGAGAAATGAACATTCAATTCACAGGCAAAAGCTCTGGTGGAGATTCCTGAAGTCAGCATGCCAACTGCATATTCCCTCAAAACTTGTGACATCTGTGGTATTGTGCTGTGTGATAAAACTGCACATTTTAGAGTGGCTTTTTATTGTGGCCAGCCTAAGGCACACCTGTGCAAAAATCCTGCTGTCTAATCAGCATCTTGATATGCCACACCTGTGAGGTGGATGGATTATCTCAGCAAAGAAGAAGTGTTCACTAACACAAATTTAGACAGATTTGTGAACAATATTTGAGAGAAATAAACCTTGTGTGTACACAGAAAAAGTTTTAGATCTTTGAGTTCAGCTCATGAAAAATGGGAGCAAAAACAAAAGTCGTGCATTTATATTTTTGTTCAGTATATATTGATTTATTTTTCTGCTCTAATTTGATTTTATTTTTGCAAATCAAGGTCAGCCCTAATCATACATATCAAATGGAAGAAACAGTGCGTTTTAGGCACACTTGGGAGACAGATACTAGTCTTGTAATTTTCTTTTGTTTATAATGTGCAAATGTTAGTTGGTGGCCAGAATTTTACAGATCATGCAAAAATGAACAACTTTTGAATTCTAACCTTATTTAAATTGTGAAAAATAATATGAAGTTTTTTAAAACAAAGTGCAAAGTGTGTCTAAAAGACGTACCCGGATACCGGAGGGTTAAATGACTGTTTTTGCACCAGTAAAACCAAACAGAAGAGTGTTTACCTTCTTTAGGTAGGACTGGTTTCTGCTTGACCACTTCACTGTAGGCCTTCTTACGAGTAGCTCCCACATCTGCTTTGGCTTCCTCTCCCTTTGCCTGGATACCAGCGTCTGCCTTCGGTAGTTTAGATTCCAAAGCACTGACAATCTTCCCAAACTTATCCTGTGATAAGCGTCGCCTTTTAATGACATCATCACTCAGAGGACTTTTAGCGCTTTTTGGTGGCTGGTCTTTATGTTCTGCATAAGCCAGAGGTTTTTCTTCTTTAGCCTCTGATTTCTGGGACTTTTTCTCCCGACTGTCTGACAGATTACTGTCCTTTACAGCCTTCCCTGTATTAGTTCCCAGCTTGGCTTCAAATGCATCAATCCTCCCCTTTGCACTTTGCGGCACTGTCCCATTTTCCACTTCTCCCAGCGGCTCCCCTGTAACACCCTTCACCGCTGCTGTGTTCTGGGTGTGCTTCTTCTTCTTCTTTCCATGGGACTTGCTACTTCCCTTCTCTGCCCCGACACCACTCTCAATCACCAACTGGACCTCCTTGTCTTCACGTCCATCTGCGGTATCCTGTCTGGTACAGTTCTCTCCAGGAAGATTATCTTGTGTTTTGCAGGTCTGTTGAGTTGGGACGTGATGAGGTACATTTTCCTGCTTCTTGGACACCTGCGTCCCATGGTGATGATGATGACCCACAGACCTGTCCTTTTTGGAGCGTGTTTTGCACTCCGAGGTGGTTTTGTGAGTTTTATGAGGCATTTTTTCCTGTGTTTTTAACTCTGGTTTTTCAGGCAGTACAGCTGCTGCACTGGATTTTGCAGCGTTTGAGCCAAATGGGTCGTATAAGTCTAAAGTGATGCATGCAACATGTTTTTCTTTAGAGATGACGAAATGGTCTACTGGGACAAAGTGTGATAGGTCGCCGATCTCTTGGGTGCTTGTTTTCTTGTCAGTGAGGAAGCTGGATTCCTCTGCAGAATCTACTGTACTCTCCTTTTTATGAATCAGGTCCTCATCGGGTTCCACAGAGAAACAGTCAGTAATTCCATCCAAGGTTGGCCAGAGATTACAATTGCGCTCTCCCTTGTCATTGGGAGAACTTCTGGCACAGATTTGGTCTTTGCCTTTCAAACTGCTGCTCGTCTGACGAGTGAAGGAGGAGCTGATGCCCAGAGGAGCTAAGGGCATAATAAACTTAGGACTCCCCCACTGCGGCTCCACCTGACATGCTCTGTCAAGGTCCGGAAAAGTGTTGAGTAACACGTGCGTCTCAGTATTAACATTCAGACTAGCCTGGTTGTCCACATTCGGCACATGCGAGTTCGTCAGAAGGCTTGTGCTATGGAAATATGGAACTGGTGAAGGCTTGGCTCCTCGGCGATCAGTCTGGAGTATCTCAGCTGGTCCAAGACTTTCTGCTTTTCTGCTCGGCCACCAAGCCCGGAGCGTAGAAAATATGTTCATCTTCTACTTCACACACTCCGTCTGTGGAGGGGGGAATGAATGTGTAAGAAATGATCAGCCAAAGTTGAAAGAAAATAGAAGAGGCAAGAATTTCAGTCTATGCTTGAGTGAGAGTATAATGTCACACCATAAATATGTAAGGGTACTCTACCTCAGACTATCAGTAGCACACAATAATACTAGCAAATTAGACTACTGGTATTATTCTTATATATTTTTGTATTATTACAACAATTATGATTTTCCCCCTCACTCCCCCTCTCTCTTTCTCACTTTCATTCACATCCCCTCTTCCCCTTTTCCCTATCGCCCCTAACCAAGCTATATTGTTTGGTTACTATTTACATTTATGATCTTTTTCATTGTAATATGATGTTGTTGTTGTTTGTGAATACTCTGTTATTGTGGTTGTTTTTGGTTTGCTTGTTTATTTGTTTGAGTTTCCCTTTGTTTATGTGTTGTTGTTGTTTTTCTGTCCGCATTGTCTTGTTAACTATCACTAATAAAAAAAAAAAAAAAAAAAACAAAAAAAAACATATTTTCAGTCCAATAGTTCAAACATTTTTCAACAAATTGAACTTAGTTGACATAAAATTATCATTTAACCCCTGGAAGTCCACCGGATCACTGGTGACCCTTCTAAGAATGATCATAGACCCCTACCATAAGATTCATTAATAGTGATGTGATGTTCACAAACAAATCGAATCTTTTGAACGGCTCTTTTAAATGAACGGTGGGAACCGAGTCTTTGTAAAGAGCTGTTCATTTTTATTTTTTTTTTAAGGAGGGATTGTCTGATTGCCTGTCAATTTACCAACATACTGTTCTTGTTCTGAGAACTGCACTACAGTTCAGGTATTTAAGTAATTGTAGTGATTAATCGCTGTTGTGTTTTGTGCAATTTTTTCCGTATGTTTACACACATTTATTGTTCTTGTTTTGAGGAGAATAAAATGTTATTTCATAAGAAATCGTTTATTTTCTTCTTCATTTTTAGGCTACAGACTAGTCCACATAATGTACCGTGATGTTTTTGGTCAAATTCCAGCATTTGCCTAATGTCACCTCTCATGCCATGTATTTAGCCCACACATTTGAACTAACTATTTTCTTTACGGTAAGATAATATTTACTGCCACGTCAATGTAAATGTATAAATGTGGATAATGAACTTTAAACCAAAAAGCTTTTAGATAGCTGATATGATGGAAATATTGCTTGTTGGGTTTCTGTAAATTGGCTTAGAGTCTGGTTTTGACCAACTCTATATATAAAGTGTCATGAGAACTTTATTGTGATCTGGCGCTATATAAATAAAATTTGATTGATTGAGTGATTTAATTGGTTTTCCCCTGTAAGTCGCTTTGGAAAAAAGTGTCTGCCAAATGCAAACATAAACATGAACATAAATATAACTGAATTTTATGCAGTTTATTCAATATTAAATGAGCGGTGACTGGAACAACACGCTAACTTTTGGTCCTCTCTCTTATTAATCCACAGTCCACACACTCTCATTTATTGGCTACACAGTGCACCCTTGCCGTGGTAACCTTTGCTGCCAGTCCAGATTACCCCTTGGCCCGGCGGCATGGTTAACACCTATTTAGTCATTAAAACATTGGTGTTTCAAAATATGCCAAAAACAAAAAAGCCAGTCTTTTGAATGGCTCTTTTCAGTGAAGCGCTCCCTTCAAAGAGCCAAAGTCCCATCACCATTCATTACCCATAAAGACCCAACAGCCACTGGTAACCAAAATCATCTACTGATGTAAAATGTTTAATAACTTCGCACCACTAATCTATCAATCCATGTAAATAATTGGTGTAAAATACAGTTTGTCATCTTTTCATGGTCATCAGATATGACCCATTTGGACTTTCAGAGGCTCCGTAGTCACCATGGAAACACTGGTCATCTTCCTAACATTGATTCACGACTAAACTCATAGCGTTTGATAACTGACAGTGGGTGGATACACTGATTTATGTTTAGTTAATATGTATTTTACTGGTAAATGTCACATTTTCTTCAGTTTTCTGTATTTTTGATATAACCCTCAACTTTAATCTGAGCTTTTATGGACATCTACATGATCAGTAAATTAAAAATATAAAAATACCAGATTTTTTTTTTTACTTAAATTGCTAAAAACGAGCATAATATTAGAATAAATGTGAGAAATCACTTAAGACAGGTTAAAAATAGAGAAATTTTCATTTGGGAACTGACACCGAAGTAGCACTGGGTCTTTATGAGTTAAGTCATAACATACAGGGGTTGGACAAAATAATGGAAACACCTTCACCTCAAGATGATAATGCCCCAATCCACACAGCTAGAATTGTTAAGAATGGCTATGAGGAACATTCTAATGAAGTTGAGCATGTCGTATGGCCGGCCACAGTCCCCAGACCTCAACATTATTGAGCATTTATGGTCAGTTTTAGAGATTCAAGTAAGACGTCGATTTCCACCGCCATCGTCTCTAAAAGAGTTGGAGGGTATTCTAACTGAAGAATGGCTTAAACTCCTTTGGAAACAATTCACAAGTTGTATGAATCAATACCTCGGAGAATTGAGGGTTGTAATTGCTGCAAAAGGTGGACCTACACCATATTAAATAAATTTTGTTGATTTTTAAGGTGTTTCCATTATTTTGTCCAACCCCTGTATTATTTGTGTAAATATATGGCATGCTGTGTATCATTAGAAGACTTGGATTCTCAATTGTTTTTTTGCTATTGCATATTTTTTGAAAATCTTGAGGAATAAAAGACCAATAAGAAAACAACAACAAACAAAACAAAACAAAAAAAACAAAAAACTATCAGTATCACTACACAGGTAATTATTCTAATATTACCAGTCTACTTTTCAACTGCAGAGACATGCCATTTTCTCATTCTCCATTGAAGACATACCTTTGTATCAAGCCACAGAGCTGAAGTGTGTAGAACACCATGCCTATAATTCCGCGCCACAGTCCATACAGTATTCCGAGCTAGCTGCCTTTGTTAGAGACAGGAGCCCCAGCTAAGCTTTCTGCATCTGTACTAATCAAAAGAAGCGTCCGAGGCCCACGGACCTGTCGCTGTTGCAATCCTGGCTTTTTAAAGGGGGATGCAGTGCGAATGGGTGTGTTTAAAGGGGAGCTTATGAAAAGAGAGAGAGAGAGAGAGAGAGAGCAGAGGGGGGTCAAGTTTCGTCCTCAGCTGTGCTCTCCTCTCACCCCTCCACACTGACACGCCACGGATGCATGCTATTATCATTGAACTCTCAGCTATTATTAGATGCCATTTCTGTCCATCTGAAGTTTCTCTCAGCACTCCTGGTTCCTCCTGCACGCACAGCTGTCAGTCTTTGAGATCGGAGCAAAACGACTTATCGATAATACACTATCACTGCTTGAGTCCTTGGTGCAAAACGAATGGCTCCAATCCAAAGCAACGTGACAACACTCCTGGATTTGATGATACCGCGCACCTCCTGACCGGCTAGCAATACAACAGGTATGACAAACAGACGAGGGTCACAATGGCGGTATGTCTCGTAATGTTCCAGCCATATTTCCACAGCACATGACTGGTTTATCTGCTGGCCATCATGTGCTGTGTAAAGGTGATCGTTGTTATCATGCTTTGCGAGGGATGAATCTTTCCACTGCTCTTCCTTTTATACACCCTAGTGAAAATGCTAGCGTTGTGTGTGTGTGTGTGTGTGTCAAGGTTCTAATAGTTTTGGATTTTTTCATTTTAGTTGAGTTTATTAGTTTCGACTTTTTTTTTTCTCTAATTCAGTTAATTTTATGTAGTTTTTAGAGCAGGTTTGCTAGTTCTTATTAGTTTTTGTTATTTTCTAAATGCTTAGTTTTAGTTTAGTATTATTATTATTATTATTTTTTTTTTTTTTACATATCTTTTATTTTCTTTGCTGTCATATTCAAATAAATCCCAGACAGGACTCTGCTGCTTTCTCCCAACTTTAGTCTGCATGTTTCCAGGTAGAGTGGGGACCAGAAGACGACTGGAAACCACAAGTGACGAGAAGTGACGGACCGTTAAATATCATGTGGTGTCATCAGCTAAAATTGCTTGAGGGAAATAAATCGATTTCTTTTCAATCCAACATTGACGAAGACGAAAACGAAGGGAATTTTATCCATAATTTTGATTCCTTTTAGTTTTGTAAGCACACAACACAGTTTCAGTTCGTTATTGTTTTTTCTTTTAATTATAGTTTTTATGTATTTCAGTTGATGAAGATGTTTTTACAATTCTAGTTTCGTCATCTTGTTAGTTTTTGTTAATGATAATAACCTGATATGTGTGTGTCTGAAGGGAGGGGGGGGGGGCAGGCATGTCTATACAAATCTGATACCAACACACAACAGTAAACATACCGTACTCATAATTTTACCAACCACCCAAGCATGCGAATGGGAAATTTCAGTTTGAGTTCAGCTGAACATAAATGGCATCTAGTTTCTCACATAGAACATACACCTTAAGTTTGATTTTCTGACTATTACACCACTCCTCTAACGGTCTTCCTACCTCTTTAATTACCAGCTCTGTCGGTGCAGTTTTTTCCTCCAAATCCGCATCCTCGACGATGTTCAGGATGACGTCATTGTCGATCATCACCGGCTCATCATATCCAAAGTAGAAGAAGTTTGCTGGTGTTTCACCCAACTCCGCCGACAGAGTCGACTCAGGTGTCGCAGTGGCTTCTCCGCTTCCAGAAGAGGCCACCTCCACTCCAGATGAACCCATGGATGAGCACGGGCCTCTCTGGATTTCTTCCGTCTGTTTTTGTCTACAATCGCACAAGGACTGGACTCTTCGGGGACCCTGTTCTAGGCAGAAAGACAAGCAGCTCTGTCCGGAGAAGATGGAACTCTCCGCAAGCTTTTCTGCCTCTAAAGGCTGATCCTGGACACCCATGGGTGGCTGAGTCTGGACCTGACCCTGTCTCTCAACGAGTGTCTCTTCTTCTTCTGTATGAGTTGTTACTTCTGCCAGTGCCTGTGTCAAAGCATCTATCTCTGCCCCTATCTCTGTGAAGGCGGCTGTGATGTCCTCTAGTGGAGCTGAGATGATCTCTGCCCAGTCAGAAAGTGCAGTGGCCCAGCTGTCCACTGAAGACCACCTCTCAACTGGTGGCCCCCAACGTCCAGAGTCATCGCGGTCCCAGCCAATCGTGTTGCTACCTTCGGGGCTGTAACCCGACTCTAGTGTCTCTCCAGGGGAAAAAGAGGAGTGAGCTGTGGTGGTCGGCGGCCCTTCTTGCATCACGGAATGTCCCGTCTTGTCCAAAACATCCCCGTCTGCAGAATCCTCACCTGTCAAATACTGGCATGCGTCCAACCATAGTTCATTAGGGCTGTCACTTCGCTGTGCTCGGGGGTTATACCTGTCACCTCTTCTTCTACTCTCACATCATTTACTGACATTAAGTCCCCCTCGCTGGCATCTACAGCTGATGGTCTTAGCCCCATACCCTGGCCCACGTCTGACTCATAGTCCACCAAAGCCTGATCCTTAGAGGAGCTCTGATCATATTTTGACACCAGCTCTGGTGAATCACGTATCCGGACATGTCTCTCACAGTCATGATTGTCCTCCTCTGTTTGTGATAATGGTGCACATTCAGGACTTCTAATCTCCTGGGGATCTGTGATAGGACCCAGGATAAAGTCATGCATCTCACTTTCAAATATGTAAAGGTCTGACATCGGCGCTGAAGCTGTGTCACTCTCCAAACTATCTGACTGATGTGATAATGACCTGAATGGATACGTGGAGGTGGACAGAGACTCAGTAACATGTGGGTTTGTTAATGTCTGTGACGTACACAACAGGTCACCAGAAGGTTGAGATGAAGCTGATTCATGTTCAGCAACTGTTTCAGATGAAAGAAAGTCACACGTGAGGCTTGAATCTGTCTCTAAAAGAGGCAGTATAAGAGGTTCTAATGAGCCCGACTGGTCACTATGTGTACAATCTCCACCCTCTGACATGTTAGAGCAGGAGGATGGATGTTTCACACTGTCTGAGTCGCTGCTCTGCTCCTGTGAGAGGCACGGGGGTCTGTTTGATGAAGGCTCAGTGGATTCGGACAGGTCTGACATGGTCTGCGTTGCCGTCTGCTTGAACACAGAGCAGATGTTTTCAGTGGGACTGTGTAAAACAGACAGACAGTCCACTTCTACGGTCTGAGACTGTGGAGCAGGACAAAGCAACTCCATTGGGAGTTCTGCTTATGCTGCTTTAGGACACGGACAGCAGCGAAACTCCAAGTGTCAAACAATTTCAGCCTGAGATCTGAGACAAAAGGTACACACGTCTGTGCACGCAGTCAGAGTATTTATGGATGGTTTGGCTGAGATCATTTCCCAGTCAGCATTCAGATTCAGTGTTCCTGTGATTCAGTACCTGTGAAAGAAAGTGGTACAGTTAGCAGGGAATGGAACAAACATTTCACAAGCAGATAGATAGATAGATAGATAGATAGATAGATAGATAGATAGATAGATAGATAGATAGATAGATAGATAGATAGATAGATAGATAGATAGATAGATAGATAGATAGATAGATAGATAGATAGACTGGGAAAAAAATAGCCCTCTAAAAACAAGTACAAAAATATTAATAATAATACAAGATATTTTTGCTTGAATTAATTAAAAAATTCTGCCAGTGGAACAAGTGAAAATTATCGTGGTAGGGTTTCTTGAAATAAGATTCTTAAGATCTGTTGTGTCTAAAAATCAGTTCTTATATCTCACTGAAAAGTTACTCTTTAGGTGATTCTGTCTTATTTTAAGTGTGATGAGAGATTTTGACTAAAACTGAGAAAAATACACTTGGTAAGGTTTAGAATTTTTCCAGTGTAGGTAGGCAGGCAGGCAGACTGGAAAAAATGTCAGTCTAAAAATAAGTTAAAAAAAAAATAAATAAAAAAAAAATAATAATACAAGATATTTTTGCTTGAATTAAGCAAAAAATCTCTGCCAGTGGAACAAGTGAAAATGATCTTGGTAAGATTTCTTGAAATAAGATTCTTAAGAGCTATTGTGTCTAAAAATCAGTTCTTATATCTCACTGAAAAGTTACTCTTTAGGTGATTCTGTCTTATTTAAGTGTGATGAGAGATTTTGACTACAAACGAGGAAAAATACACTTGGTAAGATTTTAATTTTTTCCAGTGTAGGCAGATATAGAGAAAAAGTCAGAAATTTGAGATTAAAGTCAGAATTCTGACTTTTTTTCTCAGAATAAAAAAAAAATATATATATATATTGGACCGTAATTTTTTTTTTTTCAGTGGCCCTAATCCTCTTCTGTAACTTTTTCAGTAAGCCCCATTTTTTAAAAATTAATTAATTGATTTTTTTTTTTTTTTTTTTTTAACAAACTGTACAATACAGTTTAACAGCTTAAACTGATAAACTGCATATATGTACAATATTGTAACCGAGATAATAAAATAGATCTTTTTTCCCTGTGAAAACATATAAAAGTAATCAACGTGTACATATTAACCCTTTAAGTACAAAAGTCACAATATTGTGAGAAACAACAGAAAAGAATGAAACAGACAGCTTTTTGAAATCTTGATATCCAAACTGAATATTACTGTAAAAAAAAGATGATAGATAGATAGATAGATAGATAGATAGATAGATAGATAGATAGATAGATAGATAGATAGATAGATAGATAGATAGATAGATAGATAGATAGATAGATAGATAGATAGATAGATAGATAGATAGATAGATAGATGCAGCAGTATGACAAACAGTAAAAATAGAATATAAGAATGAAAATAGAATACAAGAGCAAGCAAACTATACACAATAAATCACAAGTTTAAAAAAGAACTGGTAGAAAATCTGGACAAACAGGATCAAACAGTAACAGTAAACTGTAATGTTTAATGTAAAATGTAATTCAATATATTTATATTTTTAAACTCCAGTAGATGAGCGCCCATATCTTGGACGATGAGGCTGATTTAAAGTCCTTGAAAACAGGTCTGCTATCTCCCTCTAGCTGTCACACAGTGTGACATGTTTATCTTAGTTGCAGGAGACGATCTTTAAATGACACGTTGCATCTATTTTCGAAACTTTTACAGGACACTTGACGTACCTAATGAACAGGACGGTTTCCTGTTGTTGTTTTTGTGCAGATGATAAAAGCCTGGTCTACGGTGCCTACAGCAGATGAATACTGATGGAAAAACATGTATTTTCTCTACTACTAATATAATAGTTTAAAATAAACATTTATAAACTAATATTTGAATTATAATAAGAGAACATTTTAAAAAAAAGTGTGATTGGAATAAAACTTTATAGGTTATGAGTCATTTCTATTCTTATGTAACGATCACATCAATCTTTAGGTTTTGGAATTCAGACATGTAAACCTAATCCTAAAATCTGATCTGAATGATGACGGTTTTTGTGGTAAAGTGTTGATAATAATTTTGTAATTAATGTAAAACAACTAATGTGATCCATATTGACTTTATGAAAGACTGTATATTTAATTTGCACATTTAATTTCCAAACTAATAAATACACTACAGAACATAATAAATAATAAAGTCAACGAAGTGACATTTAAAACACACACAATTTAGATACATGTACTTAAATAAGTTTAGACAAATTAAACTGTTTTTTTTACTATACACAGTTTTTTTCTACTGAAACTGATTAAAACTTCAAAGATTCCAATGTTGATGTTTGTTAAAGGTACCTTTTCCATCATTTATGAAGTGTATGTTTTACTTATGTACTTAGATGGTTAGCAATATAGACCCCAGTCTCAGTTTCTACAGTCAAAAAAATCAATGGGTAATTTTATGTTCTCTCTATTCTTACTTCTGTAGTACTGGTGTTTTGTTAATATTGTTGCACTTCTAATTTCATTGGACACACAATAACAATGAAGACTATTCTATTCTATTCTATTCTATTCTATTCTATTCTATTCTATTCTATTCTATTCTAACTCACTTTTTTATTGTTTTTCTCTTTTCACCCATTAAATATTTTCCAGTGATACAACAGGATAGAATTATAAGAAAATATATCAATAAAATATGAAAATCAAATGTTAAAAAAGCAACAACAAAAAAACAAACACAAAATAGCAGCTTAAAAAAACACACAAAAACACACACTCACCAAAAACAAACAACTATTCTATTCTATTCTATTCTATTCTATTCTATTCTATTCTATTCTATTCTATTCTATTCTATTCTATTCTATTCTATTCTATTCTAACTCACTTTTTATTGTTTTTTCTTTTCATCCATTAAATATTTTCTAGTGATACAACAGGATAGAATTATAAGAAAATATATCAATAAAAATATGAAAATCAAATGTAAAAAAAAGCCAAAAAAAAAAAAAAATTCTATTCTATTCTATTCTATTCTATTCTATTCTATTCTATTCTAACTCACTTTTTATTGTTTTTTCTTTTCATCCATTAAATATTTTCTAGTGATACAACAGGATAGAATTATAAGAAAATATATCAATAAAAATATGAAAATCAAATGTAAAAAAAAGCCAAAAAAAAAAAAAAAAATCTATTCTATTCTATTCTATTCTATTCTATTCTATTCTATTCTATTCTATTCTATTCTAACTCACTTTTTATTGTTTTTTCTTTTCATCCATTAAATATTTTCTAGTGATACAACAGGATAGAATTATAAGAAAATATATCAATAAAAATATGAAAATCAAATGTAAAAAAAAAGCCAAAAAAAAAAAAAAATTCTATTCTATTCTATTCTATTCTATTCTATTCTATTCTATTCTATTCTATTCTATTCTAACTCACTTTTTATTGTTTTTTCTTTTCATCCATTAAATATTTTCTAGTGATACAACAGGATAGAATTATAAGAAAATATATCAATAAAAATATGAAAATCAAATGTAAAAAAAAGCCAAAAAAAAAAAAATTCTATTCTATTCTATTCTATTCTATTCTATTCTATTCTATTCTATTCTATTCTATTCTAACTCACTTTTTATTGTTTTTTCTTTTCATCCATTAAATATTTTCTAGTGATACAACAGGATAGAATTATAAGAAAATATATCAATAAAAATATGAAAATCAAATGTAAAAAAAAGCCAAAAAAAAAAAAATTCTATTCTATTCTATTCTATTCTATTCTATTCTATTCTATTCTATTCTATTCTATTCTAACTCACTTTTTATTGTTTTTTCTTTTCATCCATTAAATATTTTCCAGTGATACAACAGGATAGAATTATAAGAAAATATATCAATAAAAATATGAAAATCAAATGTAAAAAAAAAAGCCAAAAAAAAAAAAAAAAATTCTATTCTATTCTATTCTATTCTATTCTATTCTATTCTATTCTATTCTATTCTAACTCACTTTTTATTGTTTTTTCTTTTCATCCATTAAATATTTTCTAGTGATACAACAGGATAGAATTATAAGAAAATATATCAATAAAAATATGAAAATCAAATGTAAAAAAAAAGCCAAAAAAAAAAAAAATTCTATTCTATTCTATTCTATTCTATTCTAACTCACTTTTTATTGTTTTTTCTTTTCATCCATTAAATATTTTCTAGTGATACAACAGGATAGAATTATAAGAAAATATATCAATAAAAATATGAAAATCAAATGTTAAAAAAAAGCAAAAAAAAAAAAAAAAAAATCTGTTGTATTGTATTGTATTGTATTGTATTGTATTCTATTCTATTCTATTCTAACTCACTTTTTTATTGTTTTTCTCTTTTCACCCATTAAATATTTTCCAGTGATATAACAGGATAGAATTATAAGAAAATATATCAATAAAAATATGAAAATCAAATGTAAAGAAAAACAAACAAACAAATAATAGCAGCTTAAAAAACACAGACACACACTCACCAAAAACAAACAAATATTCTATTCTATTCTATTCTATTCTATTCTATTCTATTCTATTCTATTCTATTGTAACTCACTTTTTATTGTTTTTTCTTTTATCCATTAAATATTTTCTAGTGATACAACAGGATAGAATTATAAGAAAATATATCAATAAAAATATGAAAATCAAATGTTAAAAAAAGCAAAACCCCCCCCCAAAAAAACAAAAAAAAAACAGCAACTAAAAAAAAATTCTATTCTATTCTATTCTGTTCTAACTCACTTTTTTTTGTTTTTCTCTTTTCACCCATTAAATATTTTCTAGTGATACAACAGGATAGAATTATAAGAAAATATATCAATAAAAATATGAAAATCAAATGTAAAGAAAAACAAACAAAAAATAGCATCTTAAAAAACACAAAGACACACACTCACCAAAAACAAACATATTCTATTCTATTCTATTCTATTCTATTCTATTCTATTCTATTCTATTCTATTCTATTCTATTGTAACTCACTTTTTATTGTTTTTTCTTTTATCCATTAAATATTTTCTAGTGATACAACAGGATAGAATTATAAGAAAATATATCAATAAAAATATGAAAATCAAATGTTAAAAAAAGCAAAAAACCCCCCCAAAAAACCCCAAAAAAAACAGCAACTAAAAAAAAATTCTATTCTATTCTATTCTATTCTATTCTATTCTATTCTATTCTAACTCACTTTTTTTTGTTTTTCTCTTTTCACCCAGTAAATATTTTCCAGTGATATAACAGGATAGAACTATAAGAAAATATATCAATAAAAATATGAAAATCAAATGTAAAGAAAAACAAACAAAAAATAGCATCTTAAAAAACACAAAGACACACACTCACCAAAAACAAACATATTCTATTCTATTCTATTCTATTCTATTCTATTTTTTTTTTTTTTTTTACAGACAGAGAACAGCATTTTTTTTTGTTTTTTGCTTTATTTTAAGTGTCCATAAAGTGTGAACTACAGACGGCGTATGGCTGATGTTATCTTAGGAGCTCGCTGCCTGCGTTTCCACTCCGATCAACTTGACATATGTGTACAGAGGGTCTGATAGGAAGTGTTGAAGGAGGAGGCTTCGAAAACATGCACCCTGATATACAAGATTGCAGGAGAGGAGCTGGTGGCACAGACGCTGGAAAAATACCAGTCCATCTTCACCCATGACCTGCATTAGTCGCATTCCTGGTGCAAGTGAAGGACACCTAGCATGAACCGAGTCTCATCTGTCCAAACATATCTGCATAAACATAGTATATAATAGTAGAATTCAAACAAAAAACATGAAATATCAGACTAAAATATGTGTATATATAAACATTTATTGAATTATTTATTATCTTTATCCTTTTTTTCTTCTCTTGTTTTCATTCTTTATTAAGTGCTAGACAAAATATTGTGACAAGGGTAACAAAAACCATTAAAAATAAAACATAGACATTAAGCAAAACAAAGACGGGAACAAACAAACGTCTATTTACATGTGGGTTTGTGTGTGAGTGTGTGCATGTGTGTATATATATATATATATATATATATATATATATATATATATATATATATATATATATGTATATATATACAGTATGTGTGATTATTTCTGATTTTTTTGTGCGGGTGGTGCATATCCAGGTGTAAACAGAAGAGAGAATGGGAACAAAATCGCCAGTTAATAAATAAAAGGGTTAAAGGATATGAGTATACAGAAGTGAGAAATCAGAAAAGGGTTTTAAATAATAGTATAGAAAGAAGCTTAGGGGGGGGAATGCAAAATCAGTAATCTCAAATACAATAATAGTGATAGCCTTTTCTATTTTCCCTTGAATTATTTATTATAAACATTGCACTATTATCATATCTATTATACCCCCCACCTCATAACATCACTGTACTGCATGACTACTGCTACTGTAAATAGAATGATGTACACTGTATATTCTGCTATAGTTTATTCTGTACACTGCTAATTTATTCTTATCCTATTTTTAACTTTTTTTTTGAACCCATAAAGACTCAAACATCCATCACCAACCAAAACCATCTACTGATCTGAAGTGTTTAATACCTGTTGATCCACTAATCCTATCAATACATGTAAATAATTGGCGTAAAATACGTTTATTCATCTTTTCATGGTCATCAGATATGACCCATTTAATTAACAAACAAGTCTTGTTAAACGTACAGAACAAATACTTCTTTTACAGTTAATTGTCAGTAATTTTATCTCCTTTTATTATTTATTTATTATTATTATTTTTTAACAATATTAAACTTTAAATTAACAGTTTAATCTCATAAATACAAAAGAAATATTTGTGAAATTATGATACATTTGCAAATGTATCTTAACTGTATTTTTCTGTGAAAAAAGAAAAAAATTCTTTTAAAAATTTTAAATTTTATGGTTATCCACAGTTACATTTTTTTGTTATTTTACATTTGACATGTAAAATCACAGTCTATTTTTGTAATTTCACAGATATTTTCCTGTATCTTAAAAATAAAGGAAAAATCTGTAAAATAAACAGTGAAAATTCTGTTAAATTACAGATTTTTTTTTTTTACAGTGGGTCTTTTTGGCATTTAACCCATAAAGACCCAAACATCCACCACTGACCAAAACCATCCACTGATCTAAACTGTTTAATACCTGTTGATCCACTAATTCTATCAATACATGTAAATAATTGGTGTAAAATACAGTTCTTCATCTTTTCATGGTCATCAGATGTGACCCATTTGGACGTTCAGAGGCTCCGTAGTTACCGTGGAAACACCGTCATCTTCTACAACATTGATTCACCAGTAAAACCCATCGAGTTGGATCAATGACAGTGCACGGACTCACTTGTTTTATGTTTGGTTAATGATAGATTTTACTGCAAAAGTCACTTTTTCTTCAGTTTTCTCTGTTTTTGGTATGATAACCTTCAAATGTAATCTAAGCATGGTGATTTCATTGAAAAAAATGCAAAAGGGAGACGTTAATATTATGATAAATGGTACTAAATCACTTAAGAAAGGTTAAACAAAGAGAAAAATGTATTTGGGAACGAACACAAAAGTAGCGTAGTAGTAGTAAAAGTCTTTATGGGTTAAATCACAAGTAACCACCTGGGTTCTTCAACCCAACTTTAAACCTTTCATGCACGAATTATGAGAACCTTGGTCAATATTTTTTTCTTGAGTGTTTTTGTTCCTCTTTAGGCATGAAGAAAACATTACAATTGATTTTTTTTTTTTTTTTTTAAACGTATTTTTCATGGAGTTACAAAAATGTCCACTCAGCTGGACACCATGCATTTAAGTTTTGAAGCAAAGAAACATTTCTATAAAAATCATCATCAGAAAGTGATATACTGTGTGAAAACTATGAAATAAAAGCATTTTTAATGCCACTAATTGCTAAATTGCTACTGTTTTCTCACATTTTATCACACTCTAATATTTCATGGAGATAAAATCCTCCTGAGACCCAGGAAATGGACAGTTTTAGCTTTTTTACATTAAAAAAATTGTCTTGATTGGAAACTGCATAATGCAACAGTTTTTTCAGATACATTTTTAAAACTATTTTTATTTATTGATTGATTTTTTTAATGGAATGTCCTTTGTAATAGACAGCATTTTTAAAGTAAAACTGTCAAACTTTTGTCCCCTACAGAGGACAAAATGCATTGCTGGGTCTCAGGAGGATATGCAAAAATAATAATAATAATAATTTGTTTGTTAATTACAGTCTAATACCAATTAGCAATTGATTTCCACTAAAACATGTTACTGCAGATCCGGTTTATCAAGAACAGCAAAGTTACAGTAATGGTATGAATTGCAGTGTTTTGGATGATGCATGAGAGTCCTGATATGGAACTAAAACAACAAAACCCATGAATAAACAATAGAACAGCCGTAGAATAACTGTCCACTGGAGTGACCACTATGCATGAAAGGGTTAATCTGAGCTTTTATGAGCTTCTTCATGGTCAGTAAATTAAAAATGGGAAAATACATGATTTACACCGATAAAGTACAAAATACAGAGGATAATATTATTAGTAAATGATGATAAATCAGTTAAAAAAGGTTAGATATAGAGAAAATTTTACTTGGGAAGTGACATAAAAGTAGTTCTGGGTCTTTATGGGTTAAATGACAATAAAGAATTTCAAAAATTCATGGGAAGGAATGCTTCTCGGACCAAAAAAGAGTTTGTTCGAGGTGCTCTTTGGAAAAAGGGAGTCATAAAGTAGATACCAAACATTAAATTTTTAATGTTTAAAGAGAGTGCCTTGGAGTTTTCTTCCAGTTTGACAATAAAGAATATTTGAATCATGGATTTTTAATAAATGGCTCCAGATTTTAGATATAAAGTTTATAACACTCTTTACTAAACTATTCATTCATTATCTGAACCTGTTTTATCCTCACTAGGGTCACGGGGGTCGCTTGGAGCCTATCCCAGCTACATAGGGGCGAAGGTGGGGTACACCCTGGACAAGTTGCCAGTTCATCGCAGGGTTTTACTAAACTATCTTAGCATAAATCAAGCCTTTTATTTATCACGATGATTAAATTAGAGGCTTAAAAGAACCCAGTTAACCCTTTCATGCATACTGGTCACTACAGTGGACAGTTCTTCTCCAGCTGTTCTCTCGTATATTCATGGATTTGGTTGTTTTAGTTCCATATCAGCCGACACAGTGGACACTTACGCACCATCCCATACACTGACATTGATAACTTTACCATAACTTTGCTGTTCTAGATAAACCCGATCTAACATGTTTGAGTGTAAATCAATTCCTTGTTATTGTTATTAGAGTGTAATTAACAACAAAAGATTTTTTTTTTGGGGGGGGGGGGGGGGGGGGGGGCATATTATGTCCATGAAGTGAGTAATGACTAGTATTAGAATACACTACAAACAAAAAGATAAGAATATTTCTTTTTTTTTTTTTTTTTGTCATTTTTTGGTTATTTTTGCCATTTGTAAATAAAACTATGTCTGGTCATTAAAAAAAAAAAAGTGTTTCAATTCAATTCACACACAAAAAAATGTAAAAAGCGTTGTGCAAGAATCCCAACTGAACAAAATAGCCCAAAAATTAAAATATCCATAACTTTTTGTTTGTGGTGTATGTTAAAATGTGAGAAAACATCAAATTAGCAGCATTTAATGCACAGGTGTCAAACATGCGGCCCGGGGGCTAAAACCGGCCCACCAAAGGTTCTAATCTGGCCCGCTGGATGAATTTGCAAAGTGCAAGTTAGGACATCAAACTGAAAAATAATATAATAACCTATAAACAATGACAACACCAATTTTTCTCTTTGATTTAGTGCAGAAAACATAAAATTATGAAAATGTTTACATTAACAAACCATCCTTTCAAATGTGAATAACTTGAACAAATATGAACAACCTGAAATGTCTGAAGAAAATTAAGTGGAATTTCAACAATTTTCTGCCTGTTATTAAACGTTTGTGCCTTTGTAGGTTTGACCTATAATGCATATGTAGAAATGATAAGTCAAAGCATAATATTGATAAAATTGTACTTATATTTCTTAACAAATTCCTTTTTTTTCAGATTATTTTTTTAGGTTATCCTTTTTGTTTGGATAGTTTGTAAATGTAAATATTGGCATAACTGAATGTTATTTTTTGCACCAAAACAATTTGGAGTTGTCATTATTTATTGGCTGTCGTGCTATTATTTACTGGTCCGGCCCACTTCAGATTAAATTGGGCTGAATGTGGCCCCCAAAGAAAACAAGTTTGACACCCTTGATTTAATGGTTTTATTTCATAGTTTTCACACAGTATATCAGTAAATACATGTTTCTTTGCTTCAGAATCTAAACACAAAATCTAATTGCTCAGTTGCGAACAGGAATCCTTCCCTTGGCCGTAGAAACTGGGAGATTCACCCAAACCCCAGAAGAAAACAGACTTTGTGGACTGTGTGATTTGGGGGAAGTGGAAAATAAATCACATTTTCTTTTATATTGTCCTCTATATGATGAACTGAGAGCCCCTTTGATGATATGTGTATCCGAAATCCTGATTTGTTCTGGAGCACTGATGATGACAAGATGAAATGGTTGTTTAGTTCTAATATACAGGGTGGGGAAGCAAAATTTACAATATTTTGAGGCAGGGATTGAAAGACAGTGTATGACCAGTTAGTTTATTGAAAGTCATGAGAATTTATTTGCCACAAGAAAATGTACATAATAGAAAATGTTTTTATTCTATGTGTCCTCCTTCTTTCTCAATAACTGCCTTCACACGCTTCCTGAAACTTGCGCAAGTGTTCCTCAAATATTCGGGTGACAACTTCTCCCAATCTTCTTTAACCCTTTCATGCACGAATTATTAATTAATCAAAAATTTTTTCCTGAGTGTTTTTATTCCTCTTTAGGCATGAAAAAAAACAATGCGATTAAAAATTTTCTTCTGAAAAATAAATAATAATTAAAAAAATAACAATAATAATTTGAAAATTAAAAAAAAACAAAAAAAAAAAAAACATAAAAAATAATAATGAGAAAAAAAATTCTTATGAACCTATTTTTCATGAAGTTGCAAAAATGTCCACTCAGCTGGACACCACACGTTTAATTTTTGACACGCAGAAATATGTATTTACTGATAAATTGTGTGAAAACTATGAGGACGGCTCGTGATTCTGGGGCTTTATGCTCAGGAGAGATCTACATAATGTTACCAATTCATGCCAGAAAAGATATGTAGTGTCTTAAAACTTTAATAAAGATATGTGTAAAAAAACAACAACAATGAAAAGAACAACAAAATCCATGAATATACCAGAGAACAGCTGTAGAATAGCTGTCCACTGTGGTGACCAGTGTGCATGAAAGGGTTAATAGTATCTTCCAGACTTTCTCGTAATAGTTTTGCTCATAGTCATTCTCTTCTTTCCATTATAAACAGTCTTTATGGACACTCCAACTATTTTTGAAATCTCCTTTGGTGTGACGAGTGCATTCAGCAAATCACACACTCTTTGACGTTTGCTTTCCTGATTACTCATATGGGCAAAAGTTTCTGAAAAGGTATGGATAATAGTGTTAAGTATGATTATGACATCAATATATGTTTGGTTTCAAAACAATTGACGTAGTGCCTGCTGAGAAAAAACAACTAATTGTTCATTGTTTGCTTCCCCACCCTGTATATAAATTAGCATTATTTGTTTGTAAAGCCTGGAAAAAGCGGCAGATGTGTTTGTTTAGGTCAGCATTTTGTTTTGTTCATATCTATTGTGCCTATTGTCTGGTGTTTGATTTTTGGTTTGTATTTTTGGTGTCTTATAAGCCCATGTAAGGGCTGGGCATGTTTGTTATGCAAGACACAATAATAAAATCATTCATTCATTCATTCACGGTGTCCAGCTTGGTGGACATTTTTGCAACTCCATGAAAAATAGCTTCATAAAATAAAATAAAAAAATAAATAAATAATCGCATTGTTGTTTTTTTTTAATGTCCAAAGAGGAATAAAGAAAAAAAATCTTGATTGATGTTCTCATAATTCATGCATGAAAGGGTTAATATAAATACAGAGCAGTTACGTTGGAATTAAACAGGAATTAAATGCGCTCTAACCTTAAAAGCACAATAAAGCTGTCGACACTTGTGTGACTGAAGGCAAGAACGTGTTGTTCAATTTCATCTCCAATCTCTTGCGCCAAAATAGATCCATCCTCTGACACACACACCCCCCCCCCCCCCCCCGGACCTGCAGCGTCTCAGACTTATCTGTGTGAACTTCTTCAATTTAAAACCAGACTGACGACACTCAGGATCACACTTAAGAAAACTTTGAAATAAGCCGGCGCAAAATGTGACATACCAAAAGAAATTGTACATAAAAGCAAAGTATTTCTCCAAACTTCATTAGAATAAACATTTAAAGGATGAACTTTTATCCTTGGCAGACAGTCTTACGGGACTCATGCAGTAATCCGGTGGCATTCAGAGTGTGAGTGTCGACCTATCAGCAGCCGTGTAACAGAGAAAGCAGCGTAGCCCAGTGTTTACCATTCCCAAACAACCAGGAACAAGTGCCTCACAAGTCACCTCGCGCATGAATCACAGACGATAAATAATTTCTATTAACGCCTGTGACTTTGGTAGCAGTTGTCCAACCAACGATGGGGATTTCCAGCCGTGCATGAATAGAAGACACGTACCTTTTTCATAGCAGTGAAGTCGAGGTAGGACTTTGAGTTGGAGCTCAGGCGGAGTGGACGGACTCGGGGTGTGAGTCTATTTTTAACTGTCGTCCCCCCACAAGTACAAAGTCAGTTACCTGATATTGTAGACATGTGCCGATCTTGAACATTTAACACTCGATACCTATATTTACCGGCTGTTTCAGGGATGGCCTACTTTTTTACTCATGGACTTTTAGCTTCATTAAAAATAAACAGTGGGAGCATTTAGACTGGTGGTTGTCGTATTAACCCGTAAAGACCCAGTGCTTCTTCTGTGGCAGTTTCCAAATTAATTTTTCCATCTATTTATTCATTTTTAATTGATTTTTCTCCATTTATTATGATATTATTAGTGCTGGGCAACAATTGAAATTCTTAATTGCAATTAATCGCGTGGATTTCTGTGATTAATCATGATTAATCGCATAGTTATATGCAGGGGGGGGTTGCCGGCATCAACAGCGGATATTGCCTTTAAGTGATATTTCAGACTCAAAGTACTATGATGATAAAAAAAAAAAAAAATTCCACACTGCAGTGCTTCCGAACAACTGTGTCCTTCTCTACCCCACCGTCTGAAGACATTTAAACTGAAAATGTCCATGGAAAAGACCGCTACTTTTCTCCATGTTTATGTCCCCACCAGTTGTGAGTGACTGACTGGAGTCTTAAGCCCACCCCAAATGCTGTCATTGGTTGAAACGCAGGATGACGCCGATTGTCAAACCAACCCTGATCAACCTCCCCCTCTTCCTGTGACCCATGGTTTACCTACGTGTATTCACAGAGCGAGAGCAACGGACTTTCAAAATAATATGTGATGTTCAGTTGTTCAAAGCAAGCAAAGGGGGCCCTCTAGTGGTTGGAATAAGTTGCACTAACGTATGTTTTGTACTTGCGGTGTTACCGTAGTCAGTTCAGACATAAGAAGGAACTAACAGACACGTTTCTTTCACTCTGTTTGTATGGTCCGAAAAACGTTTGCCTGTGAGTATTTTATGTTCAGTTGTTGTACGAATGAATTGTATAAAATATCTCTGATGTGAACCTTTGTTGCTGGATAAAAAGACGCTGTAAATCTTAAATTAATCTGTAAATACTAATCGTTAGCGTGTCTATGGATTTTCCCATTCAAGTTAGCATCGAGCTAGCGATCTTTTTCCCATTCATTTAAATCAGGGGTGTCCAAACTTTTTTTCAAGAGGGCCAGATCTGATAATGTGGACATTGCCAGGGGCCAGTGGTCCCTTCAGACATTTTTTAAACAGTAAAAATTACATATAAATGTGCTGATCTACAACAATTTTATTTTCATTGTCACAATATCATTTTTTAAAATGGCAATGTAACCAAATCTAAGCCACTCAGGTGTGAACAAATTAAAAAAAAAAACAAAAAAAAACAAAAACAATTCTGCCTTCCTTTCACATCTGGGGTCAGATCACAGAACAAACCGTGTGGAGTATCTTAAACTTCCAAGTTAACAAAAATCTTAACCCCACATTCATTTTAAACATGACTTACATGAGTAATCATTACTCATATATTACTCAGTAATGCAAAGTCTGTTAACGTTTAAGATGTAAACATATGACCCTTACTCTCGTCTTTCACAAAATCATTCAGAAAGTAATATTTGTGTCACATCTACAAGTACATCACACCAGCAGTTAGAGGCAACTAACCTGGCAACTTGGTAGCCTGTCCTGGTGGTGAATTCATTGAACTCCCAGGTTCACATGAAGAGTCACTGTTGTGAGTTTAAAGCAGCTTGAATTTGCTTCACTTTTTCGGAGCGCTCACTCCCTGCTAGCTTGTCGTATGCGTTAGCATGTTTTGTCTGCTCGTGTCTCTTTACATTGAATTCCTTAAACAAGGCAACAGTCTCTTGACAAATTAGGCAAACATAATTGCCTCGATTTTCAGTGAAAAAAAATTGTAATTCCCATCTCTCCTGGAAGCGGCGGTCCTCACTGTCAACTTTCTTTTTTTTATTTACAGGTGCCGTGGTTAGAAATTAGCGAAAAAGGTTCACGGCGAGGTCACAGAACCAGATAGGGTTAAAGTGGTGCTGCCACCATGAGGTGAAAGGAGAAACTGCATTTTGAACCTTTTATGATTCATGTACTCGGTTCAACAGTCCAAGAGGGCCATAAATAATATAATATAAAACCCAAGCTGTGGGCCGTACACTACCAGGCAAAAGTTTGGACTCACCTGGTTTTTCTTTATTTTTATGACTATTTCCATTGTAGATTCTCACTGAAGGCATCAAAACTATGAATGAACACATATGGAATTATGTAGTTTAAAAAGGTGTGACAAAACTCAAAGCATGTTTTATATTTTAGATTCTTCAAAATAGCCACATTTTACTTTTATTACTGCTTTGTGCATTCTTGGCATTCTCTTGATGAGCTTCATGAGGTAATCACCTGAAATGTTTTCCAAAAGTCTGGAAGGAGTTCTAAATGATGCTGAGCTCTTGTTGGCCATCTGTGGTCCATCTCATGTCATTTAAATAAGAAGGTGAGTCCAAACTTTTGCCTGGTAGTGTATAAAATCTGACCGTGGGCCGTGATTGGCCCCCGGGCCGGACTTTGGACATGCCTGATTTAAATGTATAATGACATGTAAATGTACTAAGGCAATGAACAGAACTGAGACATATTTTGTATGTATGTTGCAGTTTTACAGTGAGTCTCAAGTAAAAGATTTGGAGAGAAGTTTTGGGCGTCCAGCTTTTCTTGGGAAACCAGTTGTCTATCTGCCGAGCTAATCGCTACACGCACACAAGCAGAGGCAGAAGAATAAGAGTTATAATAAAACGGCATTAACGCGAGATAACAAAAAAATTGTCGGCGTTATTTAATGAATGTGCTAACGGTAATAACGCATTAACTTTCCCAGCCCTAGATATCATACTCTGTAATTTGTGTTTTTTTTACATTTACATTTATGCATTTGGCAGATGCTTTTTTTCCAAAGCAACTTACAGGGGAAAAACCAAAATAAAAGAATAAAATAAAGAAGAGATTAAAGACATAGAACAGCTGTACAATTAAAAACAGTGTCGTACGGAAGAATAAAAAAGCAAAACCTCTCCATTTATTATGATGTTATACTCTGTATTTTCTGTGTTTTACATTTACATTTATGCATTTATTTGGCAGACGCTTTTTTCCAAAGCAACTTACAGGGGAAAAAACAAAATAAAAGAATAAAATACAAGAATGGATTAAAGACATAAAACAGCTGTACAATTACAAACAGTGTCGTACAGAAGAGTAAAAAAGCAAAATGATAGACTAAGTATAAATGATGTCTTTTCCTTTTTTTAATTTTCTGACTATGTAATGTTCATAGAAGCTCAGATTAAAGTTGTGTTTTATTATATCAGAAACTAAGAAAACTGAAGAAAAGGTGACTTTTTCAACAAAATATATCATTAATTGAACATAAAACAAGTGTGTCCATCCACTGCCGTCGTTCCAACTCCATGGGTTTTACTGTAGTTCATTTAGTTGGCTATTTAACTATTTTTCCTTCATTTTTAGTTTTCTTTCTTATTTTCTCCATTTTATTTATTATTTTGTAAATTTTCTTATTTGTTTTTGTTCATCTTAATTTATTGTATTTGTTTTTGTTCTCTTTTTTGCCTATTTTGGTGCCATTCAAGGGAAATAAAAAGGCTGTAAAAAGTTTTATAAAAGTTTCATTAAAAAAAAAAAAAAAAAAAAAAAAGTGAAATATTCTACATTTTCAAAATGTTACTGGTAAAATTTCTTTTTGTGTCTAAATTTCATTTGTGAGCAAAAAGTTGCCAAAAATTTATCAAATGTGAAACAAAAAACAAAACAAAATGGCAACATTTTTTTGTTTGGATTATGTTAAAAGGGCTAATAAACATTTCAATTCCAAAAAAATGTAAATTTTGTGACTAGTTTTTAATGGGTCAGGTTTTACAGGGTTAAGAATTTTCAAGGGCAAAGACAGAAGGAAATCTGAGTAATAAAGCAGGTATAAAAGTCTGACGTTTGCTCGGTCTTCGCTGTGAATAGAAGTCATTTTACAGTTTGGTTTTCAGTGTCTGATGTATCACATTTTTACGTAGGCTAAATATAACCACTGTAAAACCCGAGCTTTACATTTTTAGTCTTATATAGAGTATGCGCATAGAATTCCAGTTGACATTTATGCTTTTAAATGTACAATTAAAACTAAGCCAGTGAACACCACCTGTAGGCTCAAGGTGAGGGTGTAATATCATGATGAAATTCTAGTAATTGACAAACTGTCATATTCAAAGTCACATACATGATTCTATTCTCATTACTATTACATATACTCATTCCTTTCTCTCTGTGTATTGTTTTTCACCTTTTAGAATACATTTCCATCTCGCTCTTACAAAATAAGGTGAAATGTGCAGAGGTAATGACAAGGTAATTATTGCTGTTGGTGACGTACATCATACGCAGTACAGTGAGCTGTTTCTGCACAACACCAGATGTGGCTTTATTATATGACAAACTGGCTCTTTCTCAACTTAAACATACAAACATATCTTTTAATTTGACAAATGTTACTGTAAATGGTGACAATATTAAAATGGAAATAAAAAAATAAAATAAAAAATGATCTCTCTCCACTGATGCTGTTCATATTTGTCTGATTTTAGGTCCCATGGGACACAGTGGAAAAGATGGCACGACTCCATACAAGTCTGAGTTAAGGGATTTAGACTAAAACCGGACCAAAACCAGACCAGATACAGAATGGGATCATTGTGGTCTGCCTATCTCGTCACTATCACAAACACTAATGTAAATTAGGAACCACAGTTTGTCACCACATATCCTGTATCATTAAAGTCTCACAATGCTAATACTGCACTGTTTAAGCTAATACTGTACTGTTAATACTGCACTGTTTAAGATAATACTGTACTGTTAAGCTAATACTGCACTGTTAAGCTAATACTGTGCTGTTTAAGCTAATACTGTACTGTTAATACTGCACTGTTTAAGCTAATACTGCACTGTTTAAGCTAACACTGTACTGTTACTACTGCACTGTTTAAGCTAATACTGCACTGTTTAAGATAATACTGTACTGTTAATACTACACTGTTTAAGCTAATACTGTACTGTTAAGCTAATACTGCACTGTTAAGCTAATACTGTGCTGTTTAAGCTAATACTGTACTGTTAATACTGCATTGTTTAAGCTAATACTGTACTGTTAATACTGCACTGTTAAGCTAATACTGTACTGTTAATACTGCACTGTTAAGCTAATGCTGTACTGCTAATACTGTACTGTTAAGCTAACGCTGTACTGTTAATACTGCACTGTTTAAGCTAATACTGTACTGTTAAGCTAATACTGTACTGTTAATACTGCACTGTTTAAGCTAATACTGTACTGTTAAGCTAATGCTGTACTGTTAATACTGCACTGTTAAGCTAATGCTGTACTGTTAATACTGCACTGTTTAAGCTAATACTGTACTGTTTAAGCTAATACTGTACTGTTAATATTGCACTGTTTAAGCTAATACTGTACTGTTAATACTGCATTGTTTAAGCTAATACTGTACTGTTAATACTGCACTGTTAAGCTAATGCTGTACTGTTAATACTGCACTGTTAAGCTAATACTGTACTGTTAAGCTAATACTGTACTGTTAATACTGTACTGTTAAGCTAATACTGTACTGTTAATACTGCACTGTTTAAGCTAATACTGTACTGTTAAGCTAATGCTGTACTGCTAATGCTGTACTGTTAATACTGCACTGTTAAGCTAATGCTGTACTGTTAATACTGCACTGTTAAGCTAATACTGCACTGTTTAAGCTAATACTGTACTGTTAATACTGTACTGTTAATCTAATACTGTACTGTTAATACTGCACTGTTTAAGCTAATACTGTACTGTTAAGCTAATGCTGTACTGTTAATACTGCACTGTTAAGCTAATGCTGTACTGTTAAGCTAATACTGTACTGTTAATACTGCACTGTTAAGCTAATACTGTACTGTTTAAGCTAATACTGTACTGTTAATACTGCACTGTTAAGCTAATACTGTACTGTTAAGCTAATACTGTACTGTTAATACTGCACTGTTAAGCTAATACTGCACTGTTAATACTGCACTGTTTAAGCTAATACTGCACTGTTAAGCTAATACTGCACTGTTTAAGCTAATACTGCACTGTTAAGCTAATACTGCACTGTTAATACTGCACTGTTAAGCTAATACTGCACTGTTAATACTGCACTGTTAAGCTAACACATGTTCATTGAACATTATTATTTCTGCAGCACAAACCTTCCATGCTCCAGTGTTGAGTTTCTCTTATGTTCAAATGTATGTTGCATGGGGTGTAAGTCAGTACGAACCCGCTTTCCCGTAGGACATCAGGTACTAATTTGCTCTGACTTTTGCAGACATTTTTGTTGACAAATGAGCTGCATTTTTCATCATCTTGCAGCATTTTTTCTGAGGCTCACGGTTAATTTACCTTCTGTGTACACGTGGGTCAATGACATTGTGCATCACATGTTACATCACTACCTGGGTAAGTTACAAAGCAATATTTTTTAAACTTTATGTGGAAAAATGCAGGGAGTATGAAATCATGCGAGGCCAGCATATTTCACCTATTTTGTGCGGAAATATTCGATTATTGCGGTGAATATGTGCTCTTTTTGACCCCCGCATAATGTGCATTATTTGCTTGACTATGACTATGAATTGTGTGATTGCATAATCACATTTTTCTGGAGGGACTGTTTTATAGTCTATGCTTCACGCCTCAGATCTGTGTTCAAAGCTCATGGATGAGAAGATTGGTTTAGTCTGATCATTTTATAAACATTTGATCTGATGGTCTTATGACATACTTTATTTGTAGTGTTTAATACATTCTTTCTGGTGTAAAATGCAGTTATAGTTCATTTTATTCACTGCAGTCAAATGTCTGCACACACAACACCTACTGTAGTCTTTGTCTGTCCTTGCAGAGACACCCCTGTAGATATTTCTGGGGATTCTACCATTTATTTTCTTTTTTCTGGTTAATGTTTGTTTTTATGACGTGAGTTCTTCTGAGGGTCTAATGCAGTGATTCCCAGCCTTTTTTGTCTTGTGACCCCAGTTTAACATCACAATTTTTGGTGACCCCAGACATTCAAAACGGAACCTTTTTTTTTTTTTTTTGTTTGGTAAAATTAATTTGTTGTTAATCACGTAATAGTTTGCTATATTATGTTGCAAATAAATGTTAATTTTAGATGACATTTAGGCTATATAATGTATATTATTGTGGACGGAGGCAGAAAAAACAATAACTCAAACTATAAATTATGAAAGAGCTCCAGGATCTTAAACTGTCCACAATGAACATTTTAAAGATAATAAAGAGTACCACAGTGCTTCGCTGTCAGCTTCAGAGTTTGTCATGTCTTTTATGGATTGTGATTGTCTCTGTAAACTCACCATATATTTTTTAATAGTAAGTTTTTATTTTTATCAATTACTAGAAATTTCAGGCGACCCCATTTGAATTCCAGGCGACCCCACATGGGGTCCTGACCCCAAGGTTGAAAAACACTGGTCTAATGACAGAAGGTCTTGTATTTTATTTTAGTTCGTTTTTTTTTTTTTTTTTTTCTTTCCAGTTGTAAATCTGTTTGAGACAGTTCTCTGATTTGTGATACAAGGCTGAATAACTGAATTAAACTGAACTGAATTGAGCCCCCTTTTCATAACACAACTCAAATATTTCCCAGAATACAAAGAACCCTAATATACTTTTCTTCAGTCTGATAAAGGACATGTTAACACCTGTGAATGCTCTCCATACTGTTGTTTATGATCATATCCCACCTGTTGCCCTGCGTTATGTTTTCCGAAAACTGATCACAAAATGTTTCATAACATTCATGAAGGACAGTTTAACAACCAGCAGTAGTCTATAGGCATTGCGTCACTGTTCTTACCTCAGAATAATCTAGTTGTAAATAGAGGATTAAGCACAGAGACCCTCCAATAAAACACTGATGTCTTCAGTCTTAAAAATAAGACAATATGCTGTTAAGTATTTTTAGTTGCCGTGTTTGTGAGAACACTGATACTCCTACAACTTCATGAGCAAAGTGTTACAGGACTATTGTTAGTTTGTGTGTAAGATATCAATGACAAGTCTTATGAATGAACCCCCTCCCCTGAAACCCACCCATACATACACTGCACTACAAAATGTATTAATACCAAGTACAATAAACATGGAGTGTGAGGTTAGAAACTGTTAAAATGTTATGTCCTTTAACTGTTTTCGTGTTGTTATGTAACCTTTGACGTCCTCACACCTGTTCTAGTGGTGGGTTGTAAATCTACTAAGCAACGAAGGGAATATTATTGGACCATTGGTGTAAGTGGACGGTGACAGCGAGGGGTGGGAGACTAATGTGAATATCTGTTTATACATGAAATATTTGTCAGAGCTCAACTTTATGTCATTTAGTTTAGATATAAAATGAACCAAGACTTTGTAAAATCCAGTAAATGCATTATTTATAGTTACGATGCATTGTTTGGATGGGATTTCAATGAGGCAGGTGGTGTAAGTTTGTAGCTGTTGGAGTATTTGTTTGTGTGTGTGGCTGTGTTTGTCTAAAGTTATGTGCTCCCTATAATATGAATCATTAAATTTGAGAGTAAACATTTGTTTTAAGGTTAGGGTCAGGTTAAAGTCAAGGTTAAGGTTAAAATTAAAGTAAGAGTTATGTTTTCGGCAGGCTGTGGTCAAGGTAAGGTCAAGATCAGAGCAAGTCCCTGAGAAAGTCATGTCAGTCTACGCAGTTGTACCTAGGGATGGGAACTGAGAACCGGTTCTTTTTTTTAAAACCAGATCCCAGTAGCTCGATTCCTTGGAATCGTTTGCCTGCCTGCTTAACAATTCTGCTTATCAATTCTGCCTTTGTTGCGCATGTGCGATGACGTCACATTGTTTTGGTCTGAACGTAGCCAACATGGTGCTGAGGCAGAAACGGTCCAAAAAGACAACACCAGGTCCACTGGAACACTGTCAAAGCTTCCATGTCTTCAAAAGGGTGGAATCCCTCCAATCTGCTCAAACATTTGTCCACAGCATGTGAATCATTTACAGGAATGTCACGTATTTGATTCTCTACTTAGCAACGCTTGTGAATGTAGCGGCAGAGTGAACGCCAGGCCCAGTTCTGGTTCTGGTGTGGGCAACAAACGCTGTATCCCCTCAAATACAAGTTTCCGAAGGTAGGGGACAGAAAATGAGGTGCACAACAACAGGAGACGAGTCGAGTTGAACCGGTTCCACGAGGTAGAAATGCGACAACAGAGGAATTAGTAAAGCGTCTTTAGTTTCACTTTCACTGCACGCCGCTACCCCCCCCCCACACACACACACACAAACTGGGCCCGGCGTCATCTGTTATTATTATTTGTACATAGTGTATATGTTATATTTTCTGTGCAGAGATGGAAATATAAAAGACAGTTAATGCAACACACACCTGTTTGTACTCTTTTATTGCCTCACCCAATGAGAATCAATAAGGAATCGGATCGATAAGCAAAATCGATAATGGAATCGGAATCGTTAAATTCTTATGGATTTCCATCCCTAGTTGTACCTGAATGCATATATTATTTTACATTATATTTAATACAAAAATCTGCATGTAACACAGTCAAAAGGACACGAAAATTATGCGCTACTATTTTTTAAAAATATCTTTATTCTCTCACAGGTACATTTTGTGAATTTAACTAATTATGCAAGGCAGAGTGTTTCACAAAAATGACCACTGTTGCAAAATCATTTGCAATTTATATGTGTTTAACTGGGCAGGTTCTGTATGTAATGCAAGTGGACACGATGGATTCCACACCAAACCTAGAATGAGACTGAGATTGATGAAAAACCCACATGTGTGGATTAGAAAAACCACTAGGATCGACACATTTAACACAGTGTCTTTTTTTATAGTCTATATAAGACCATTTCAAGCGATGTTTTCAAAATAAAACCCACTGACACCTAGGTAGTTTTTCATGTCCCGATTTCAGTCATATTTTTCGCCTCAAAATTTTATTAAAAATTCATCAGTTTTGGGATGGCTCAGAGGAAGAGTATAATTTTTTTGCATTCATCTGAAGTCATCATTAGGTCCATCCAGGGGGGAAATATGTCTAAATTTCTCTTTTATTATTGGGTCTAAAAAGCTGGAAAAGTGCCAGATACCAAAATGTACCCAGTTTCATAGAAGCACCCTGATACATGGACCAGTTTAGTGAAACAACTTAACAAACAGAATGAAATCTGAATATTAGTATGACCGATCCATGACCCAGATTTTAGGGATACTGCCCAGGATGGAGGATTCAACCAGTGGGTTCGACAAGGAGTCACAACATTGTGTCTTCTGATTAATAACTCTGAATTTCTAAATTTCAAAACCATATCAGAAAAAATTGTGAAAAATAAAGTAGAAGGAAAAAAAAAAAAAAAAAGACAATCGAGGAACATAAACACAGACTGTAGAGAGATAGCGGACGAAGCCTCCATGATGTCACCCACCTGTTTATGGATGGTCATTTTGAAACCTTGAGCTCAATCAATTGTCTTTTTGTGGAAAAAACACTTATATTAGATAAGAGGTGGAGCTTAAGAGAACTAGTGTTGAAACAAAGTGCATTCAAGGTCTCTGGGTGGAGTAAGTGGAATGCTGCTCAACCAATCAGAATACTTGCTGCATGCCATGTCATTCGAATGATAAATAACCCTGTAAATATCTTTTAACCCTCCGGTATCCGGGTGTGCTTTTTAGGCACACTTTGCACTTTGTTTTAAAAAACTTCATATTATTTTTCACAATTTAAATAAGGTTAGAATTCAAAAGTTGTTCATTTTTGCATGGTCTTTAAAATTCTGGCCACCAACTACAATGTGCACACTGTAAACTAAAGAAAATTACAAGACCAGCATCTGTCTCCCAAGTGTGCCTAAAACGCACTATTTCTGCCATTTGATATGTATGATTAGGGCTGACCTTGATTTACAAAAATAAAACAAATTAGAGCAGAAAAATAAATCAATATATAATATTTAATAGTTTGATTTATAGGTGTGCATTTTACACACACTTGGTGACAGATGCTAGTATTTTTGAACATTTGACCTAGCGACAAAAATAATAATGCAAATTAACCCTTTCACGCACTGTCCACCCCAGTGGACAGTTCTTCTCCAGCTGTTCTCTTGTATATTAATGGGTTTTGTTGTTTTAGTTCAATATCAGCCAACACAGTGGACGCTTATGTACCATCCCATACACTGTAATTCAGATCATTACTGTAACTTTGCTGTTCTTGATAAACCTGATCTGCACTAACATGTTTGAGTGTAAATCAATTGTTATTTGTTAGACAAGAAGGTTTTTTTTTTTTTGCATATTATCTCCATGAAGTGAGTAATTACTAGCATTAGAATATGTTAAAATGTGAGAAGACATCAGATTAGCAGCATTAAAAATGTTTTTATTTCATTGTTTTCATATCACTTTCTGATATTGGGTTTTAAACACATGTTTCTTTACTTCAAAAATTAAATGCATGGATATTTTTGTAACTCCATAGAAAAAAAAAAAACTCAATCACATTGTTTTTTTCATGGCTAAACACTGGAGAAAAAAATCTTGACTAAGGTTCTCATAATTCGTGCATGAAAGGGTTAACTAATGTTGGAGTTAATCATTGACATATGCCAGGCTGCAAAAATCAAATAATATGTGATCCAAATTTATTTTTTGTGTTTTTTGCATCCAAAAAAATTGTTTGTTTACATTACAAACACGGCATTTAAAGGGTTAAAAAATGTGACAATTATTGAGTATTTGGTATTTTTATTTACGGCTCAAGTTGATGAAATAGAAAAAAAGTGTAAAAGAATTAAAAACAAACTGTATGAACATTTTTTTTTTTTTTTTTACATTATTCCACAGGTGTGCGAAAAAGACACACTTGGTGCTTAGTAAGGGCCTTACTGGACGGGATACCAGAGGGTTAAATACAAGAACAAATGTGGAATTAAAAAGGATTAAATTCACTTGCAGGACTAATAATCAGTGTTCATTGCCTTTTTTTTTTTTTTTTTTTTTTTTTTTTTTTTTAACATGTGACGGCTACGTTTTGGTAGCTACATGCATTTGACTACACATTTGAAAATGCTCCAACAGCCTCAGCCATCTTGCACCATCTCGAGCATGTTGTTGTGGGGCTTTGGATTGGACGTGGCTCTGTGGAACCATGCAGTCATGGAGAGAAAAGTGTCAGCTTACCAAAAGCAAGATATATTTTTACACCATGTTGTTGCACAGTCTGCCCTCAGTCTGGCGTCTGCTGCCTCCTTCCCTTAGAACTCTGTGAGCAGGAGGTGAAGAATGGTGCCACACATGTAACAAGTGTGCGTCATAGCCACGTTTTGTTTTTGTAGATGACTGGGAGAGTCAGCTAATGGATGCTTTTCTAGAAGCAATTAAGGAAGGAATGCCAAAGCAGCTAAATAAGATGTATGAGACACATCCACAATAATCCAATGTTATGGAAGAAATCCCAACCCATATTTGGTGTTGAGCATACTGAGCACAGTGTCATCTAGCCTGAAGGATGGTTCATATATGTACAGAGAATACTGAAAATGAATTAATGACAAATAAGAAAATTAAAAAATAGTGATTTTTAACCCATAAAGACACAATTTGACTTTTGTCGCAATTCACAAACAAATTTTTCTCTGTATTTACCCTTTCTTAACTGATTTATCACCGTTTATGGTAATATTATCCTCTTTATTTTGCACATCTTCAGTAAAAATCAGGTATTTTTCTATATTTAATCTACTGATCATGTAGATGTTCATGAAATCTCAGAGTAAATTCAAAGGTTATTTTATCAGAAACAGAGAAAACTGAAGATAAAATGACTTTTTTTTAGTAAAATATATCTTTAACTGAACATAAAACCAGTGTGTCCATCCACTGTCATTGATCGAACTCCATGAGTTTTACTAGTGAATCAATGTTGTAGGAGATGACGATGTTTCCATGGTAACTACAGAGCCTCTGAACGTCCAAAAGGGTCATATCTGATGACCATGAAAAGACGATGAACTGCATTTTACACCAATTATTTACATGTATTGATAGAATTAGTGGATCAACAGGTATTAAACAGTTTAGATCAGTGGATGGTTTTGGTCAGTGGTGGATGTTTGGGTCTTTATGGGTTAAATGCCAAAAAGACCCACTGTAAAAAAAAAAATCTGTAATTTAACAGAATTTTCACTGTTTATTTTACAGATTTGTCCTGTATTTTTAAGATACAGGAAAATATCTGTGAAATTACAAAAATAGACTGTGATTTTACATGTCAAATGTAAAATAACACAAAAAAAAAAATGTAACTGTGGATAACCATAAAATTTAAAATTTTTAAAAGAAATTTTTTTCTTTTTTCACAGAAAAATACAGTTAAGATACATTTGCAAATGTATCATAATTTCACAAATATTTATTTTCTATTTATGAGATTAAACTGTTAATTTTAAGTTTAATACTGTAAAAAATAAACAAATAAATAATAAAAGGAGATAAAATTACTGACAATTAACCGTAAAAGAAGTATTTGTTCTGTACGTTTAACAAGACTTGTTTGTTAATTGACAAATATCTTGTGTAATTACAGGTTTCAAAACAAAAATGTTAAATAAATGTGTTTTTGTGAATGTATAACATGTATAAGCACTGATAAACTGTCCAAATACAGTTTTTATCAATGGATTGTACTACTTAGTCTCATTGAAAATTATTTATAAATATATTTATAGGTAATTTGATTGTTTTAATACATGAAAATATTCTTTATTAAACATTAAAAAAAAAAAAATGCAAAATATCATGTAAAATTAGAGCAAAAAACTGCATTTTAATTATGGAAAATTACCATATTTTTATGAGATGGTTACTTTCCGTTATTTTACAGTATTTTTTCGGCACCCCTGCTGCCAGAATATTACTGTTTTTTTTTTTTTTTTTTACAGTGTACAAGTAGATAACGCTAGATATACAATACACATAGAGTTGCGGAAAAAATTATTAGACCACCAAAAGTCATCAAAAACAATGGTTATGCAATCCAGTACTAACTCCTGTATGAATCATGTGACTAAAACAGACAGAAAAGAAAACATGGAATGTCTAAAAGCACTGTTTTTGTCAGTACAATGCCATAGATATTGATGGAAGAACTGAAGTGATTTTGGTTATTATCAAGAAAACATGGAAAAGAAATAGATATCAGCTCTGAAATTAAACTAGTATGAGCTATTTTTGTTGTTATCATTATATTTGTCCGAACAAATGTACCTGTTGTTGGACCAGGCATTAGTGGATCAAAAGGTATTAAACAGTTTAGATCAGTAAATGGTTTTGGACGACGGTGGATGTTTGGGTCTTTATGGGTTAATATTTCATCCTGGTATAATGATGCGTGGATACTGAAGATAACGACTGAATTTACATAAAAGCAACAGGTTCTACGCTAAAACATTTTGCAGTAGTCCAGTTTCACCATGTGTTTTTACCACTAAAACCATCTCTTCAGAAGAGTGTGTGTGTGCAGACCAAGGTTCTAATAGTTTTGGATTTTTCATTATAGTTTAGTTTTATTTAGTTTTGACTTTTTTTTTCTCTAATTCAGTTAGTTTTAATTCGTTTTTAGAGCAGGTTTGCTAGTTTTATTAGTTTAAATTTTTTTCTAAATGCTTAGTTTTAGTTTAGTTTTAGTTTAATTTTATTATTATTTTTTAATATCTTTTATCTTCTTCTCCGTCGTATTCAAATAAATCCCAGACAGGACTCTGCTGCTTTCTCCCAACTTTAGTCTCTATGTTTCCAGGTAGAGTGGGGACAAGAAGACAACTCTAAACCACAAGTGACGACAAGTGACGGACCGTTAAGTACCGTATGGTCCCGCGAGCTAAAATTGCTAGAGCGAAATAAATCGATTTCGTATCAATCCGACATTGACAAAGACAAAAACGAAGGGAATTTTATCCATAATTTTTATACATTTTAGTTAGTTTTGTAAACACACAATACAGTTTCACTTAGTTTTCGTTTTTTTCTTTTAATTATAGTTCTTATTTTTTTCAGTTAACGAAAATGTTTCTTCAATTCTAGTTTTCGCCATTTCATTAGTTTTCGTTAACGATAATAACCTTGGTGCAGACATCAACACTTCTTTCTTTGAAGCTGCTCACAGGCAATATTCGATGCTCCACATGCCACGGTGACAGAATGGACATGTACAAATGGGCTTTTGCGTCATAAGAAACTGAAAACCTTCATTATGATCTCATCGGCTGAGTCACAGTCACAGTAAATTCTGACTCACTGCCATGAGTTTTGCCGTGCAGTCATGTTCCTGTGTAAGTGTAGTGTTTCTTATTAGGACAGTTTTTATAAAGGGAAGGAACGTTGGCAGTGGAGCCAAATGAGCTTATGATCAGAGACATGAAGCCAGCCAGTCACACCAGTCCTGTGCTATAATAAATTCACCTATAGTTCAGTAATGGAAGCCGCTTTCTCTCAACAGATTTCAAATAAAAGCATGGAGATGGATGCCATTGTGGTTTTAAAGCAACACAATGGAACTTTTACTTGTGGGGTCCCCCTAAAGCAGTGGTTCCTCACCTTTTTTGGCTCGTGACCCCATTTTAACATCACAAATTTCTGGCAACCCCAGACATTCAAAACGGAAACTTTTTTTTCTTACTAAAATTAGGGATGTCTGATATTGGCTTTTTTGTCAAAAACCGATATGCCAATATTGTCCAATGCTTAATTTCCGATTTTGATATCTAGCGATACCGCTGCCGATATATGTGGGATATTAAACTAATTTTAGGTAACATCACATATCTCCTGTCATGGAATTAACACATCATGCCTAATTTTATTGTGATGCCCCATTGGATGCATTCTCAAATGCAACAAGGCTTTCAAAATGTAAACACTGTCTGTGCAAAGAATACATACTTCAACTTAAGTTGTGGAAAAAAATGCCATATTTACACTGAACAAAAATATAAATGCCCCACTTTTGTTTTTGCTCCCATTTTTCATGAGCTGAACTCAAAGATCTAAAACTTTTTCTATGGACACAAAAGGCCTATTTCTCTCAAATATTGTTCATAAATTTGTCTAAATCTGTGTTAGTGAGCACTTCTCCTTTGTCCTTTGCTGAAATAATCCATCCACCTCACAGGTGTGGCATATCAAGATGCTGATTAGACAGCAGGATTATTGCACAGGTGTGACTTAGGCTGGCCACAATAAAAGGCCACTCTAAAATGTGCAGTTTCACTGTATTGGGTGGTCCAGGGGGGTCAGAAAACCAGTCAGTATTTGGTGTGACCACCATTTTCCTCGCACAGTCTTCTTCATGAATTCTCTGAAACAGCTTTGGAGATGGCTTATGGTAGAGAAATGAACATTCAATTCACAGGCAAAAGCTCTGGTGGAGATTCCTGAAGTCAGCATGCCAATTGCATATTCCCTCAAAACTTGTGACATCTGTGGTATTGTGCTGTGTGATAAAACTGCACATTTTGGAGTGGCCTTTTATTGTGGCCAGCCTAAGGCACACCTGTGCAAAAATCCTGCTGTCTAATCAGCATCTTGATATGCCACACCTGTGAGGTGGATGGATTATCTCAGCAAAGAAGAAGTGTTCACTAACACAAATTTAGACAGATTTGTGAACAATATTTGAGAGAAATAAACCTTGTGTGTACACAGAAAAAGTTTTAGATCTTTGAGTTCAGCTCATGAAAAATGGGAGCAAAAACAAAAGTGGGGCATTTATATTTTTGTTCAGTGTATTTATTTTCTCTCCCTCCCTCCATGAGTCTATTACAGTGTGGCAACTCTGCTGTACAATTTTGAAAACTGCACATTTCTTTCAGCTACAAACAATGCTTCATTTACGTGTCGGTAAATGCTGGCGAAATCAAGGCATTATTTTATCGGTTTTAATGATAGGCAAAAAAAAAAAACGATAATGATATTCACTGATATTACATTTTTATGCCAATATCGGGCCGATAATATCGGTGGGCCGATATTATCGGACATCCCTAACTAAAATTAATTAGTTTTTGATCATGTTATAGTTTGCTATACTATGCTGCAAATAAAGATTAATTTTAGAGGACATTTAGTCTATATAATGTATATTATTCTGGACGGAGGCAGAAAAGCCAGGTGTAGATTTCTGCACAAAGGGAGAATTTTTTTTTCCTTGGTCAGGATATGTACAGTCAGTCCAGCTTGGATTTACAAGGCTGACAATTAATACTGAACAAACAAGAACTCAAACTATGAATTATGAAAGAGCTGCAGCATCTGAAACCGACCACAAAGAACATTTGACAGATAAACAGAACCACAGTGCTTCAGTTTCAGACTCACAGTTTGTCATGTCTTTTTTGGATTGGGATTGTTTCTATCAACTCACCATTTATTTTTTATTGATAAGGTTTTTTTGTTTTGTTTTGTTTTGTTTTATGAATTACTAGAAATTTCAGGCAACCCCCCTGTGGGGTCCTGACCCCAAGATTGAAAATCACTGCCCTAAAGTCCCGAAACAGTATTGTCTGTCTGAAGAAAACATAACCTCCACCGTTACACTTGGTGGAGGTAATTAAGTTATCAGTAGCCGCCGTAGCATTCAAGAGTAGTATGAAGTGCATTTTGGGATATTTTCACAGCCATGTCTACATAAGTCTCCAACCAGTGCATCCTTGGTTTAAGCTAACTGACAAGAACAACATACAGGTATTCCATGCCTACTTGGTTTATGTAAACTTTAAATTGGAGCAGTATTTACTGTGTGAATGATGATGTTTCACGAGATCTCCAGAAAGGAAGAACAGACAAGAACGCATATTGAGAAACAGCTTATTTCTTTCTTATTTCCTGTTGTCGTCCATTACCATAACCATGTATATGTGGACTAGAGTTCATAAACCTTTTACTACTCCTTTAGCACGTAATTCAGCTTCACCACTAGACATCACCAAATACCACACACTGACTTGAAGTAATGACTTCTCACCTCAAAATTGAACTTCAGATGAATAATATCAGCATAGTCTTTTGTAGAATGATGAAAACCTTAAAACAACACGTAATGGTCAGCAGTGTCTTTGTTGGAGAAAGGGAACTTTGTTATGAAGAGGTTAGAGTTCACTGTTTAGTTAGCTACATCAGGATTTCAACATTATTTGTGAGAATGTCTTTAAAAATAGTATAATAAATTATAAATGATAAATGCTCCGAACTCAGATTTTTCACAAGACACAATATTGCAAGGTTGGAGCTGTAGCTCATTGCTTTCACATTTCATTTTGGTACTTATATTTTGAAATATACTAAGATGAATTATTTTCTAGTGAGATTATTTTATAATTTCACAAAATAAAGTGGTGGGCTGGTGAATGTTGCCCATAATAACCTGCCGTGGGAGTTCATGGAGGATCATGTTCCCTCTGTTCTGCTTTTTCCCAGATACAGAAAACATTTCATTCTGAAGTTTGGGCTACAAGGATAGACACTGATACCCTCTACAAGAATTAAGCAGTTTGGAAAAAGAATTAATGAATGAACTATAAAAGCACTCAGAGAGTGCAGACCTCCGCCAAGGTAGATCAGCCCCCCGAATCACCAACAAAATGTAATCATTTGTTCCTTGTGCCGGTATCAACATTTCCTGAAAATTTTATCAAAATCCATCCATAACTTTTTGAGTTATCTTGCTAACAGACAAACAAATCCAACGAAAACCCAATGTATTTGTATGCAGATGACATATTGTTATATTAACATTTTCTCTGCTGATCATATGTGTTTGAATATAAGTTACTATAGTATACGAGATGTCACTCAACCTAAAGGGTCATATTTGTCTAAACTTACTTTTAATAGTCTGTGGAGCATTTATTTGTGTATTTGGACCCTAGTAACAACAAGTTGGACTGGTCCTGTTATATGGAGACTCTGCACAAGAAGGGGCAAAGTAGACTTTATTTCCTACGGAGATTAAAGTCTTTCAAGATCTCCAAGCCTCTTCTGTGCAGCTTCTACCAGACTGTGGTGGCTGGTGCCCTGTTTTTTGGTGTGGTGTGTTGGGGGGAGGGAGCTTGCATTTCTGACAGAAACAGACTGAACAAACTCAATAAGAAAGCGAGCTCCATCACTGGGACTGGACTGGACACAGTTCAGCAGGTGGCTGGGGTGAGAATGCTCAGGAAACTGGACTCTATTTTGAAGAACGCATCTCACCCACTGCACCATCTGGAGGTGTTCAGAGAGAGCACCTTCAGCCACAGACTGATTCCCCCTCGGTCCAGGACTGAACGCAGTAGAAGGTCCTTCCTGCCTGCTGCCATTAGACTTTTTAATATCGCTGTGTGATAAATTATTGTATGCTGTGCATACTTAGGTGTTTGGGTTATTGTGTTATTTACATTACTTGTATTGTACATATTATATATATATATATATATATATATATATATATATATATATATATATATATATATATATATCTTTTATTCTATTTACTTCTTCGTTCCATTGTTGGTTGTTGTGGGATGTTCATGTGATGGGTCAGTGTGTTTTTCTTGTACTGCTGCTGTAGTAACGAAGCAATTTCCTGCAAAGAATCAATAAAATATCTATCTATCTATCTATCTATCTATCTATCTATCTATCTATCTATCTATCTATCTATCTATCTATCTATCTATCTATCTATCTATCTATCTATCTATCTATCTATCTATCTACAGGGTGTTCCATAAGCCTCCATACATAGGAGACATAATACATATGGTTCTAACATGTATTTCTTTATATTTCTTCTTTATAGTTCTTCAGCAGTGGAGGACACTCATTGAAATGTGTTTCCGATAAAATGGCAGTCATATAGAGCATATTATATAAATAAAAATGGTTTATGTCAAGAAACGTTTATTTTTCCTATGTATGGAGACTTATGGGACACCCTGTAGTTCAAAAAGTTTGAATTTGAACCCTCCAGGTGCTGCTAAGGTATCTTTATATTTATTTTTGGCCTTTTCCAGTGGATTTCTACAACTTGTTTTAATTCCTGCTTAATTTGTTTCACCTATAACTAGTTACGTCACGACATTTGCACAAACTGTATATGGTCATGACTTCAGATGAACATTTCTCCAGTTCGATGTAACTGTTTGTCAGCAGCAGTGGTTGTAGTCCATACTGAAAATATGTCCAAACTTTGAGCCAATTATCTAAAATGTTCAGTTGTTGGTTGAACAGAACAGAGCAGCACAGCCAACAACCTGGGAGGGGCGGGGGGGGGGCTTAAGTGGCTCATGTGCATTTAAAGGGCCAGCACTCCAAACCACCTTTCTGGTGTCATTACTCAGAAATAGCGTTGAAGATGGACCTGTGGAGTTGAATTAATGAAGAATTCAGACCCAAGCAGAGCATTTACAGTTTATGTAGACCACAGGGAAATGTTGGAAAATAAAGAATTCTATTTAAAAAAAAAAAGAGCAAAATATCACTCCTTTAAAGGTTAAAAGTAAAAGTTGCTAAAAGAAAAAAAAATTGTAAACAAAAAAAAAAGAGAAAAAAAGTAACCTTGACCTTTACTATTGTATCAGATTGCATCGTACAAGCAAGAGTACAGACGAAGCTAACAAAGCACAGACAGACAGGATTTAAGGTGTTAAAACCCCCAAAGTTCTTTAATATGTGCTGATTTATCTCTTTGTCATGTTCAGTTTTAGGAGAAGGTATGGTTTTTCCACCAACACAGTAAAGGCATAGCTCAGCACCAATGTGAGCATCAGGTGACCAAAAAACATGTACATCTAAAAATGAGAAGACACACACAGACATCGTTAACTTAATTAAGGAACCATGATTATGACATGATAGAATACATCAATGAATGAAATATGTAGCATGAAATACTTACAAAGTTAATGTTGGTGTAGTGAATTGGAGTTTCCTGCAGGCCAATATAAATGATGATGAAGACCGGATGTGTCAAATAACAAGCAAAACTGATGTTGGAAAGTGGAATCCAGAAACGCAAAGACAAAAGGCTCTGGATAAAACCTTGAGAATGAAAGAAAAGATACTTATTATATACATCTTTTAAGGTTTTCAGTGTAAAAAAATATTTCCTAAATATATTCAGCATTTAAGTATTTATTTTTCTCAACCCTCCTTGACAGACATGTTTTTAGAAGTTAAATAAAATACATTCTAAATACTATGGAAAAGCTGTAACTTAATGTTACCCAATTATTTTTTTTATGAAAATGAAAGGATTTTTACCTCTGAATTTTATCTTTGGTTACAAAGGTAATATATAAAACAGTCACTTCAAATTTATAAAGTCTACAAGAAGTTCCAATCAAGTCTTTTATCAACTCAAAATACACACATGAATAAGGTTAATGTTGGGGTTAAGTTTAGCTTTCTTTATTATCCCTGTAGAGAAATTAGCATTTTACCCATTCTTATCCACACAGCTTAAATTATACAAACATACATTATAGCTGAACTACCATTACAGGTTAACTATGCAAATTCATTATAATTTTTTATAGTTTGTGTTGAACAATAATTAATATTACAGATTTTAACATATTTCAGTACCTAATGGACCTTGTTAACTTGCTGACAGTGTTTAGAAAGGTGTAATTTTAGGCCAAACTTCACCCCTATTTAAATTTCTTAATCATGAAGATCACTAGATGACTGTTAACATTTCAGTTTGCAGATTACAGAAGGATGAAACAATTAAAAAGATGAAAGATTAGAATGTGTTTTTATTGAGGACTAAAAACATTGTGGGGATGGAGTTGGACTCTTATGGTGAGTGTCAGAGAAGACAATGTTGTCCAAGATCAAGACAATGTTGGTCAACTCCACTCACCCACTCCATGACAGGAGGACGTCCAATATTAGACTGATTCCACTCAAATGCACCACAAACCACACAGGACATGCCTGCCTGTGGCCGTCAGACAGTTTAAGTCCTCATTATAACCACATCATTTTTAATAACACAACAGTAGTTTTGCACACTTAGTTATGTATATTTCTTTAATTATCATATTGATAATATATTGTCTAGGTCATATCGTACAAATTGCTGTTGTAATTGTGTCTTAATAGAATGTTTATATGTTTATATATTCATTAACTGAACCCGCTTTATCCTCACTAGGGTCATGGGGGTCGCTTGGAGCCTATCCCAGCTACATAGGGGCGAAGGCGGGGTACACCCTGGACAAGTCGCCAGTTTATCGCAGGGCTGAACATATAGAGACAAACAATCACTCTCACATTCACACCTATGGGCAATTTTAGATTAACAAATTAGCCTATCAGTGCATGTCTTTGGATGGTGGGAGGAAGCCGGAGTACCCGGAGAGAACCCACGCAGACACAGGGAGAACATGCAAACTCCACACAGAAAGGTCCCACCCCCCCGTCGACTGGTGTTGGAATCGGAGTGCTAACCACTGCACCACTGTGTCGCCCCATGTTTATATATATATATATATATATATATATATATATATATATATATATATATATATATATATATATATTTTTTTTTTTTTTTTTTTTTTTGTATTGATAATGTCTGTCCTGCTACTTTTAATTATACTTGAATGGAGAAATGTTAACACACAATAATTTCCTCCTGGGATTATTTAACCCTGTAAATCCTGAATCATTAAATTATTGACAGAAAATTCCAGTTCTTTGAAACTGGAGCCTTTATTGGTCCTTCTGAACAACCCAAATATATTTTTTCCAAATATCAATTTCCATGTATGAGTTTCAATTTTGTATCATATTTGATACATCGGGTCTCAGTGGTCAAATATTATTATTTTTGAATAAACAAAAACATAAATAACACACAAACATGTCTAACAAATTGGTAATTCCTTTTCAAAATTGTCAAAGTTCTTCCTCTTTCCTCATAGTGTCACTGGAAAGGCCTCTGGTGAATGAACTCCTCCCCCTGGTGGATTATCTGTGTATTGCATGTATCTAATTGTATACATCAGATTTTTCAAGAAAAAAATATCACACTGATCATGTAGAGGGCTTCAAAACTCACGTATCAAATATGATACGTTTGGCGTTATATGGTGATGCATTATTATTCTGCTAGTTGTGCACATTGAAACAAAAGTCTATATAACATCTGTGCTTGGGTTTAGTTTCAGAGGGTTCATTATGTTCCTCAGGCTTTCAGGGATACCCATACTTTTACTGACCTCCATAGCCCTCTTCACATGCCAGTATAATCCAGGCAATAGCCAGTGCCCACAGCGGTCTGTGCAGTCCCTGGTAAAGAGCATGTGGCACAGATGGAAAGGCTGGAGTCTCCTTGAGGATGTAGGCTAGTCCAACCAACAGGGCCAGGACCCACAGACAGCAGAACCAACCAAGCAGCGCCTGCCACTGACACAACAGCAACACACCACAGTGAACATGTCAGAGTGGGGACAGCTTTTGATGGCATATGGTAAAAAAAAAAATAATAATAAAAAAAATTGCAAATTGCAATTTAGCCATAAAGCCAACCCAGACAGACCCAGTACTACTTTTGTGGCAGCTCCAAAATACTTTTTTCTTTTATTTTAACATTTCTTAATTTATTTATCACCTTCGCTTGTAATATTATCCTCTGTATTTTGCATTTTTTCTCCAGTGAAAACCAAGTATTTTACTGTATTTAACTGACTGACCATGTAAACGTTCATAAAAGCTCAGATTAATGTTGAGAGTTATTATATCAGAAACAGATAAAACTAAAAAAAAAAAAAAAAGACTTTTTCAGCAAAATATAGCCCAATATAATTTCAGGTGGGCTGAACCAATAAAATAATAATGGTGAAAAATGCACAATTACCTTATGAAAGTGTTTATTTCTACATAGTATCCTTTAGAAATGTGAATAACTTGAACAACCTGAAGTTTCTTAACCCATAAGGACCCAGTATGACTTTTGTGTCAGTTTCCAAATGAATTTTTCTCTCTATATAATCTTCCCTAAGTGATTTATCACCATTTATTATAATATTATCCTCAGAATTTTGCATTTTTTCCACTGAAAATCATCTACTTCCTATGTTTAATTCACTGATCATGTAGATGTTCATAAAAGCTCAGAGTAAATTCAAAGGTTATAATATAAAAACAGAATAGCTGAAGAAAAAGTGACTTTTTCAGTAAAATCTATCATTAACTGAACATGAACCCAGTGTCCATCCACTGTCATTGATCCAGCTCCATGGGTTTTACTGTTTTAGAATCAATGTTGAAGATGATGTTTCCACGGTAACTACAGCGCTTCTGAGCGTCCAAATGGGTCATATCTGATGACCGTGAAAAGATGACGAACTGTATTTTACACCAATTATTGACATGTATTGATAGGATTAGTGGATCAACAGGTATTAAACACATTGGATCGGTAGATGGTTTTGGTTGACAGCAGATGATTGGGTCTTTATGGGTTAAACAACTTGAGACAAGACTAGACTCATGCATCCCTTCTTATGTGCGTTTACAGACTTAAGAACATCTAGTCAGTAGCAACAGATTTGGACCAAATCTAGATCTTCTCAGAGGTGGAGGTTGATATAAAAACAGTATATTAACAGCTGTAATGACCAATTACTGTGCATTACTGTGAATACATCACTGCATCGTCCATCTTTACATCCTACTATATAATGCACGTTTCGGCCCCGCACTGTGTCCCATCGATGTGTGATCGATGTTTGTTGCAGCACAGGAGGGCGTTTGCACAGGTTTTCCTCAGCCTTCACAGGCCCAATCGCCACCGAACTCGCCAAATGAATTGAAACATTACCTGACTATCTACTAGGCACAATTTTATGTCCGTATTCAAATGTTGTGAGGTATGCTGGGTGATTTTATCCGTCCTGGCACGCTCAGCCAGGCACAAGAGATGTGACGTTCGCGGACGAGTAGAGTCTTTTTAACAGCTCTTTTCAGTGAACGAGAAGAACCGATTCGTTGTGAGCCATTCTTTTACATGCCGTTCTTATATTCAAATTACCCACGCTGCCTTCATGCTTCATCTGTGTGTCCATGAGTCTGAGTTGTCCACGCTGCCTTCACCTGAACAACTAATGACATGTCCGAATTTGAGTTGTCCCAGCACACCCTATTCACTTGAACGCAGCTGTGTGTGCAGCTAATTTAGGGGAGGAGTTATCAGTGAGAGTCTGATTGATTGGACTGGAGACATTTACTGCTGGATCAGGGAGGAACGACTGAAAAAAGTGGAGATGTGGGATAAACTGGAGGAGCATCTTTTTCCTATAAATGCAGATATGCATTCATGTGGTGGAAAAGCCGGGCCCTGGTGGACCCCAGCCTCACCACCGTTATAGTATGAAGTACCTGTCTGCTGTTCTACTCTATGAAAGTGACCCGTGAAACACGCTCACAAATCTGTTTCTTTTTACATATTTGAAGGTTTTTCAAAAAAAAGTCACGCAATAATTACTTTCCCTGGTAACTAATTACATTTACAGGGTGGGGAAGCAAAATTTACCATATTTCGAGGCAGGGATTGAAAGACAGTGTATGACCAATTAGTTTTTTGAAAGTCATGAGAATTTATTTGCCACAAGAAAATTGACATAATAGAAAATGTTTTTATTCTATGTGTCCTCCTTCTTTCTCAATAACTGCCTTCACACGCTTCCTGAAACTTGCGCAAGTGTTCCTCAAATATTCGGGTGACAACTTCTCCCATTCTTCTTTAATAGTATCTTTAAGAAAGTCAACATTGCTGTGTGATGTTCTATTGGTAGCATGTTCTAAAACGCCCCAAATAGCAGAATCCAGAGGGTTTAGATCTGGGCTAGAAGGCGGCCATAAACACGATTCCCAAAAATTGCTATAGTTGGATTTGTTGCTGTTGTCAACAAGTGTTTTGGTGTTCTTGTGTCAGATTTTAACTTCAAATCATATTTTACTGCATTTCTAACGGTCTTGTTGTCTACCTCAAGTTCAATTGCCATTTTTCTCATGGATTTGCTTGGATCCTTTAGGATTTTGGATTTGACAGCTTTAATAAAAGCTTTGGTACATTTTTTGTTGCTTCCTCCACTTCCAGACTTTCTCGTAATAGTTTTGCTCATAGTCATTCTCTTCTTTCCATTATAAACAGTCTTTATGGACACTCCAACTATTTTTGAAATCTCCTTTGGTGTGACGAGTGCATTCAGCAAATCACACACTCTTTGACGTTTGCTTTCCTGATTACTCATATGGGGAAAAGTTTCTGAAAAGGTATGGATAATAGTGTTAGGTATGATTATGACATCAATATATGTTTGGTTTCAAAACAATTGACGTAGTGCCTGCTGAGAAAAAACAACTAAATGTTCATTGTAAATTTTGCTTCCCCACCCTGTATGAAGAAGTAATTCTGTTACTAATTCAATTACTTTTTCAGAAAAGTAATTAGTAGCGATAACCAATTACTTTTAAAAAGTAATTTGCCCAACACTGGTGGTTATGCTGCCTTTCATGACATTTCTACTCCCACCAGACGATGCTACAATGTGAAGGCTGCAGTTCACGACCGCTGTATGAATTTAATCATGCTTGACAGGCCAAACAAATACATGCTCTTCCCTACATTCCTCGCATGTTGCCTCAAATTATTACCTGCACAATACACGATTAAATGATAGTTTACAAATGGATAGTGGTGGTGGACAGCTTCTACTTATCATGCTATTGTACAATGGCACCACGGGTACAATGCCACTAGTACATAAAAATGAGAAATCTGCAGGAGGAGGGGGAGTGTTTTTAACCTCTTGCTTTTTTTCTGATTCCTGCCTGCTGCAGTTTTTATTTTAGGTAAGTAAAATGAACTATGTATGTCGGATATTCTCACCTTTTGCTTTAAAAGCGGAGTTTTCTTTGTTGTCATGTAAATTCCGGTCACCACCCCTATTAAATACGGTCCATATCTGGTGTAGGGTCTGACATAGTAATACAGGACATAATTTTCAGATGTCCTGCAAAACAAATAAAAGGTTTTCTCATCTTTCAGTGGCACAGGAAGAGTATTTTCTACTGTTGCATGCTTTAGTCCATTGGTCCGCCTTACATTGTGGATGGCTGGAACACTGGCAGTTGCATTACTGCAGTTGTAACAGAACTGGCTGCAGTGGTCATCAGTAGAAGACCACCTGCCACAAACGCAAACGCATCTCTGTTCCTAATAAACAAAATGGACACAGACAGAGTAGATATTAGAAGTCAGGTCAAATTAAAGGATATGGTGTGAATTTCGTGCAGGTGTTAATCAAATCTGAATAACAGAAGACAGTGGGTGTACAGTCTGTAGATGTAGACCAACAGAGGAGTGGTGGCATAACACTGGAAGTCCAGGGACAGGTACCATGTCCAAGGAACACACTGTAAAGACAATGAGCATGGGTTGAGTCAGTGCGGAAAATGTCCAGCCATCTGAACCTCTATATCAGGGGTGTCAAACTCAGGTAGGTTCAGAGGACACATACAGTCCAACCTGATCTAAAACTAGCCAAAACAGTAACACAATAGCACAATAACCTATAAATAACTAGAAAAGCACTCAGAGAGCGCAGACCTCCGCCAAGGCAGCTCAGTCTCCCATGCTGTGATCTACTAAAAATAATACCTGGACTTTGGACTTAGACCCTTAGCATTGATATTATTGTCTTTTTTATTGTGTTTTCCTCTATTTCATGTAATGTTCTCTCCTAGTAAAGACATATATCGGTTGTTGTCAAATCAATTCTATTTGTATGGATCAAATGTTTTTATTTTGGAAGATGTTACCTGTATGTCATGTACACTGCAAATTTGAAAAGGCAAATTTAACACCCTCAGAGTTGAAATTAACACCGAGCCAGGGTTTATATGGGAACCACCGGTTAAGTGTTAAATTAACACTTTTGAAAGGGTTAAAATGATTAACACTATGACAGTGTTCAGACAAACTCTTTAAGTGTAAAATATTAACACCACAATAGATGAAAAGAACACTAGATTAGTATTCAAAGCTCATTAATTAGTGACACCAACAGAGTTAACCATTCAACACTGCACCAGTATTCAAGTAACATTCTGTGGTGTTAAATGTAAATTTAACTAGTGTTTACTATACTACTCATAAGGTGTACATTGTCCACTGGGATTAACACAATTAGAGTTAAAAATGTACAATCTGTTAGTGTTAAGTCTAACCATCCACCACACATGTGCAATAATCACTCCAAAAAGTACTGCAATAAAAAAATATATATATTTATCAGGCCTGTAACAGTACACGTACCGAACCAAACCGTTTCGGTACACACCTGTTCGGTTCGGTACACAGCTGTACCGAAACGGCACAGTATGTTGAAAAAAAGAAAAAGGAATGAAAGACATTGTTTGATGCGGAACTTTAAATCCATGCAAGTTTCACACGGACATATTGAAGGACGTACACATTGACCCGAAATACGAAATAGCGACTAATATAAGGTTAAAAAAAAAAAAACAAATATGATGTCAACCTGGAGGGAAGAGACCGAAGACACTCTGTCATCATTACTGTCCAGTTTGGATCAGTTCAGGTCCCGGTGAAAGACAACAACGAAGAGAGAGACGTTGATAAGACGGATGTTGTTTGGCCCCTAGGAACTACGGTAGTTCTAAAACACACTAGCTCTGTCTGTGTCTCTCTCTCACACACGCTGTATAACAGAGGAATAGAACTCGGAGTTGGCCATTGAAAGTACATAAAAATAAAGTTTCACTTTCGTTTCATGCCAGCATTAGTTACGTTAGTTATGGACCAGACCCCCCCCCTCCCCCCCCGGGCTCCGACCCAAAAAACACAACAAACAAACCATCCCCCAGGCAAATCGCACCTTGTACGCACGCATGCACGCACACACACACACATACACACACACACACACACACACACACACACAAGTACACAAAGGGGCCTAAACAGTTTGTTCTCTGTCCTAAAATAAATAATTTGGTTAAGTTTGTTGTCAATGTTACTCTTCAGTTTGTTAAAACAGAATACCAGTTTACCCTCCTGTTAATGTTGCACTTCATGCAGAATTTTTTACCTCTGCCAAGGAGGTTATGTTTTTGCCAGGGTTTGTTTGTCTGTCCGTTAGTGTGCAACATAACTCAAAAAATTATGGACAGATTTTGATGAAATTTTCAGGGTTTTTTGGAAATGGGATAAGGAAGAAATGATTAAATTTTGGTGGTGATTGGGGGTGGGGGGGCCCACGGGGGGGGCCACTGATCAGCCTTGGCGGAGGTCTGCGCTCTCCGAGTGCTTCTAGTTTGTTGATATTTTTCTGCAGAATGTGAACTGACAGAACTGTGATTAGATTTTTCTTGTTTGTTCAAAACTACCTTTCAGGGAAAAGTGCAATACTAATGTTTAAATACATTTAGTAATATTAATAATTTATTTTATTTTCTATTTGATTTGTAGCAGCAGAATTATATTATTCCTGTTTTCCTATATTCTATTGTGTCCAAAAATTGGGGGAAAAATGTCCAAAAATTCATAAATGTATTAAAGACATTTTGAGGGGTTTTCTTTCTTCCCGTACCGAACTGAAAAAAAACCGAACCATGGCTTTGAAAACCAAAAATGTACCGAACCGAAAATTTTGTGTAACGTTACAGACCTAATGTATATTTTTCTTTAACAGGGCTCCTAATGCAGATCTGCTCTAGGTGTGACAGGTGCCAGCAGGTGAAGTTGATAATGAGTCTGAGGGAGGGGTCTGTGGCAACGCAGGGGTGCACCATGACACTTACTATTCGTTCAATAGCTTTGCTCATTAGCTCTTGTATGAATTTTATGAATTACCTAAAACTACAATGCAAGAGGCTGTCGAGCTAAAATTAACATGTTCGAAGTTCTAAGTTTGCAGCAAGAGCTAATTTTAGCAGCTGGTTAGCAAGTTGGTCCGAACAGAAATATACACATTACTGACGGAGCTGACAGAAAAGTTACCTCCAGCCTAATAAATAGCCTTGTTTCAGAAGTAAAATGGTACTTATATGACACCTCATATGACATCCATGAGCACACTTGTCTTCTCTTTCCAGAAATCAACACCCATTATGGCGTTCAATCATGCTCCTCAACATCTGGTAAATGTACCCTGAAAAATGACACCATCAAAGACACAAGCTGACTCTGCGGGTGTTAGTTTTTATGGATCAAACTTTATATTAACTCTGAATGGAGTTAAATACAAGTAACACTGGAAAATCAACACTGGCAGATTTGCTGGGTACTAATGTGGTCTTCTACTTAAACACATATAGATCGGTTGTTAATAAATTGCATAAATTGTATAGTTCAACTAACAATAACAATATTTGTTATTTTTATATCTTGGCAAAACCCATGAAATAGAGGAAAACACAATTAAAAAAATGATTAGTTCAGAATTTATTAACGAAAATCACTTTTTCGGTAATGGCGGTTTTCTTCTGGATCTACCTCTATTGCTTTGATTTACTCCAAATATAATAGTTTTGCATTCATTTAATCTGCATTATTAGATTCCTTAACCAAGAAAACGTATCTTTAGCAATTGGATTCACTTTGATATCATGATTAGTTCTGAATTTAACAACAAAAATCACTTTTTTGGAAATGGCGGTTTTCTCTTGGATCTACCTCTATAGTTGTTGAAAACAAATCCGTTGGCACACTTCAGATTTCACACTGTCATGGCTATATTTTGGTGTTTGTTGCATGCCAATACCATAATTTGTTCCTTTGTTAGGATGAAAATTCCAAAACTCTGCTATTTTTTCCTGTTCTGGATCATGGTATCCAGAATTTTGTGAGGATCCAGATCAATCTTCAATATCTTGTAGAACCTGTTGGGAACTTATTTTATATTTTTTTTTACCAAGCACTCTGACCATTCATTGTGGAGTTGCACATACATATGTTGGAAATATCCCTATCTCCCAATGATACAGAATCCTTTTAAAAATTCCTGGATCCAGACAGTGATTCGGATCATTCCCAAAACCTAATGATTTGTTACTCGTCCCATTTCAGACATTTCCTGAAAATTTCATCAAAATCTGTCCATAACTTTTTCAGTTATGTTGCTAACTAACCAACCAACCAACCAACCTACAAACAAACCCTGGCAAAAACATAACCTCCTTGGTGGAGGTAATAATCCACATTTTTGTCTTTTAGTGTGAAAAAAGCAATATAACATTTTAAAAATATCAATAACCTGAAAAACCATATACAACCTGAGTGATAATGTGCTTCTTTAAATGGAATTCTTCATATTTCATGGTACATATTTCATTCATTTATGTATTCTATCATGTCATAATCATGGTTCCTTAATTATAAATTTGAAGTTACTGTTTTATATATTACCTCTGTAACCAAAGATAAAATTCAGAGGTAAAAATCCTCTAATTTTTATTAAAAAAAAACCCCAATTGGGTAACATTAAGTTATAGCTTTTCCATAGTTACCTCCGCCAAGGAGGTTATGTTTTTGCCAGGGTTTGTTTGTTTGTTTGTCTGTCTGTCTGTCTGTTTGTTTGTCCGTTAGTGTGCAACATAACTCAAAAAGTTATGGACAGATTTGGATGAAATTTTCAGGGTTTGTTGGAAATGGGATAAGGAAGAAATGATTAAATTTTGGTGGTGATCGGGGGTGGGGGGGCCCACGGGGGGGGCCACTGATTGTTAGTGTGCAACATAACTCAAAAAGTTATGGACAGATTTTGATGAAATTTTCAGGGTTTGTTGGAAATGGGATGAGGAAGAAATGATTAAATTTTGGTGGTGATTGGGGGTGGGGGGGCCCACGGGGGGGGGGGGCACTGATCAGCCTTGGCGGAGGTCTGCGCTCTCCGAGTGCTTCTAGTATTTAGAATGCATTTTATCTAAATTCTAAACATGTCTGTCAAGGAGGGTAATATTAATGTCATTGATGTGAGATTGTTCAACACAGACTATAAAGAATTATAATGAATTTGCATAGTTAAAACTGTAATGGCAGTTCAGCTATAATGTATGTTTTTATAATAAGTGATTGGGGGGTGGGGTGGTAGTGGGGGGGCCACGGGGGCCCACTGATCTGCCTTAGCAGAGGTCTGCGCTCTCCGAGTGCTTTTCTAGTTTGTTGTTTTTAATTGTACAACTTTTTATGTTTTTAATCTATGCTTGTATTTTATTCTTTTATTCATGTTTTATCTATTCTTCTGTATTTTTATTTATTTATTCATTTATTTATTTATTTATTTTAATCTATTCTTTTATTTTACTCTGTTGTTTTGTTTTTTATAAATTTTTCTGTACAGCATTTTGGTCCACTGTGGTTGTTTTAAAGTGCTTTACAAATAAAGTTGGATTGGATTACCTCCGCCGAAGAGGTTATGTTTTCATCGGGGTTTGTCTGTTTATTGTCTGTCTGTTAACAAGATAACTCAAAAAGTTATTGACAGATTTTAATGAAATTTTCAGGAAATTTTGATACTGGCACAAGGAACAAATGATTAAATATTGGTGGTGATTGGGGGTGGGGGACTGATCTGCCTTGGCGGAGGTCTGCGCTCTCCGAGTGCTTTTCTAGTTTCATCAAGTAATTTAAAAAATTTTTTTACACTAAAATAAAGAGAAAACTTTGTCATCGTCATCATTTATCGGTTATTATGCTATTATTTTACTAGTCACATCCACTTTTCCAGCTGTAGGTGACCTCTTGAATGTAAATATCCCAGTCTCATTTTTGTATTTTACAGATTCCTCCCACATGCTGGACTGGACCCTTTGGTGGACCGGTTTTGGTCCACGGGCCATATGTTTGACACCCCTGCTTTATATCATGGTGGAACTTACTATTTCGTGAACAGGGAGCAGATTACTAATCAGCAGTACGTTGGCCCACCAGTATGACTTACAGTCCATCATTGTGTCTATGAATGGAAACCAGTAGGGCCCCCACTGGACCACAGAGATGAGGCTGATGGTCAGACACATAATGAAGATATGAAGTGGTTGAATCCTGGAACGAAGGGCAGGAAATGACAGTTCACTGATTCAAGAACTGGTAGAGAAACCTGTTTTTCCATGAAACAGATTATCATAAGTTTACTTCTTCAACTGTTGTTTTTTATTTTTTTTATTATGAATAAAGCTGAACCTTTTAATCCTCTTCAGAAGGTAGTAGACCACGGTGCTGGGCTTCAGTTTGTCGTCAGCTGTGTGAATGGAGCCCAGCAGAGACCTGGCACTGAGCAGACCCCTACAAAACATTAGGTGATCTTCAGACTACTTTCAGTGTTCAATAAAATACACCATGTGACTGTAGAAGAGTAAAACAGTGGTATTGACATCTCACCCCAGCAGCAGGAAAGTGTCCACAGCCAGAAAAACAGGCCCACTTATAGTGAACACGTACAGGGGGCTGCTTTCAACAGCCTTCTTCCAGTTTTTGTAGTTATCTGCAGCACCAGTCAAAACAAGAGTAAATAAACCAGTGATTTACTGACTTTATACATACACACATATACACGTACATATACACATACATATACATGTACATATACACATATACACGTACATATACATACTCATACATACCATTGCATATACATATACATACAGATATACGCGTACATATACGTACTCATACATACACATGCACATACATACATATACATACACATGCACATACACATAAATACACATGCACACACAAACACAGGCACATACAAATACATATACATACACCTACATACACTGAACAAAAATATAAACGCACCACTTTTGTTTTTGCTCCCATTTTTCATGAGCTGAACTCAAAGATCTAAAACTTTTTCTATGTACACACAAGGTTTATTTCTCTCAAATATTGTTCACAAATCTGTCTAAATTTGTGTTAGTGAACACTTCTTCTTTGCTGAGATAATCCATCCACCTCACAGGTGTGGCATATCAAGATGCTGATTAGACAGCAGGATTTTTGCACAGGTGTGCCTTAGGCTGGCCACAATAAAAGGCCACTCCAAAATGTGCAGTTTTATCACACAGCACAATACCACAGATGTCACAAGTTTTGAGGGAATATGCAATTGGCATGCTGACTTCAGGAATCTCCACCAGAGCTTTTGCCTGTGAATTGAATGTTCATTTCTCTACCATAAGCCATCTCCAAAGCTGTTTCAGAGAATTCATGAAGAAGACTGTGCGAGGAAAATGGTGGTCACACCAAATACTGACTGGTTTTCTGACCCCCCTGGACCACCCAATACAGTAAAAGTGCACATTTTAGAGTGGCCTTTTATTGTGGCCAGCCTAAGTCACACCTGTGCAATAATCCTGCTGTCTAATCAGCATCTGGATATGCCACACCTGTGAGGTGGATGGATTATCTCAGCAAAGGACAAAGGAGAAGTGCTCACTAACACAGATTTAGACAAATTTATGAACAATATTTGAGAGAAATAGGCCTTTTGTGTGCATAGAAAAAGTTTTAGATCTTTGAGTTCAGCTCATGAAAAATGGGAGCAAAAACAAAAGTGGTGCGTTTATATTTTTGTTCAGTGTATATATATACACATGCACATACATATACATATACACATAGACATACATATACATACACATATACACGTACATATACATATACACATTGACATACACATACATATACACATAGACATACATATACATATACATATACACATAGACAGAAACACACATATACAGGGTGGGGAAGCAAAATTTACAATGAACATTTAGTTGTTTTTTCTCAGCAGGCACTACGTCAATTGTTTTGAAACCAAACATATATTGATGTCATAATCATACCTAACACTATTATCCATACCTTTTCAGAAACTTTTGCCCATATGAGTAATCAGGAAAGCAAACGTCAAAGAGTGTGTGATTTGCTGAATGCACTCGTCACACCAAAGGAGATTTCAAAAATAGTTGGAGTGTCCATAAAGACTGTTTATAATGGAAAGAAGAGAATGACTATGAGCAAAACTATTACGAGAAAGTCTGGAAGTGGAGGAAGCAACAAAAAACGTACCAAAGCTTTTATTAAAGCTCTCAAATCCAAAATCCTAAAGGATCCAAGCAAATCCATGAGAAAAATGGCAACTGAACTTGAGGTAGACAACAAGACCGTTAGAAATGCAGTAAAATACGATTTGAAGTTAAAATCTTACACAAGAACACCAAAACACTTGTTGACAACAGCAACAAATCCAACTATAGCAATTTTTGGGAATCATGTTTATGGCCGCCTTCTAGCCCAGACCTAAACCCTCTGGATTCTGCTATTTGGGGCGTTTTAGAACATGCTACCAATAGAACATCACACAGCAATGTCGACTTTCTTAAAGATACTATTAAAGAAGAATGGGAGAAGTTGTCACCCGAATATTTGAGGAAGCGAATATTTAAGGAAGCGTGTGAAGGCAGTTATTGAGAAAGAAGGAGGACACATAGAATAAAAACATTTTCTATTATGTCAATTTTCTTGTGGCAAATAAATTCTCATGACTTTCAATAAACTAATTGGTCATACACTGTCTTTCAATCCCTGCCTCAAAATATTGTAAATTTTGCTTCCCCACCCTGTATGCACATACATATTCATATACACATACACACATACATACATACACACACACATATACATATGCACATACATATACACATACGTACATGTACACGTACATATACACATACACATACACACACGCACATACATATCATTAATTAATATTAAAGTTTATAACCAGTTAATACCCAGGGTACTTATTACAGGGAACTGTGCAGAGTGCCCACATATGATCCATAGCAGACTGAGAACACGGATGCCATTCAGTGAAGAGTATCGTCCTTCCCTGATGGATGAGGTGATGCTTAGGACACCTGGAGTGGTCGTCTGCAGAGAAAAGGCTTGCAGGCAACTTTGCAAACAGCTTTGAGGAACACACTGCACTGTGTGGCTGGTCCTGTCTACTGAAGAGACTATTAATAAGACAATAAAGATGCTCAGGAAAACATTGAGGTGCTTAGAGGATACAATATTTACCATCATACTTATGATTATTTAACCTATGAAGACCCACTGCTACTTTTGTGGTAGTTCCCACATTAATTTTATCCTCAATTTTAAACCTTTCTCAAGTGATTTATCATCATTTATTCCAATATTATCATCTGTATTTTATGGAAGCATATTGCATTCACATGAAAAAATAAAAATCGGCTCTGTTTTTCTGAATTAGCAAAAGAATTATCTTGTAATTATGAGATAATGATCTTATTAATTCAGAAAAAGAGACAATTTTCATTTTTTCTTGTGAATGCAATACACTTCCATAGTATTTTGCATTTTTAATTTACTGATCATGTAAATGTTCATAGGAGCTCAGATTAAATTTAAGGGTTAATCTATCAAAAACAGAGAAAACTGGTGAAAAAGTGACTTTTTCAGTAAAATATATCATTAACTGAACATCAATGTTGAGGAAGATGACAGTGTTTCCATGGTGACTACGGAGCCTCTGAAAGTCCAAATGGGTCATATCTGATGACCATGAAAAGATGACAAACTGTATTTTACACCAATTATTTACATGTATTGATAGGATTAATAGATCAACAGGTATTAAACATTTTAGATCAATAGATGATTTTGGTTGCTGGTGGACTTTTGGGTCTTTACGGGTTAACAAGGTAACATTTGCTTGTTTTTGTATTTTGGACGAATTGAAGACAGTATCATTACTGATCACAAAAGGTAAAATGTACAAAGGGATAAATGGAGAATGTAAATGGACCCTGACCATACTCTGACTATTCTGATGCACAGACAAATGGATGGTTAAGGCAACACTTGTCAGAGAAACAACACTGATTATTTTTTCCCATATTTGATTACCTTGAATGTTCAGTGTTTTCAAAATGCATATAGTTCTTTGTTAGTTTGAATTCTTACTTTGTATTGTTCATTATCTTTTTTATTACAATATCTCTCCTCACTAGTTGATCAGGACAATCACAGATGCCCGTCATACTCATTAATGCTGTATTTAATTACATGTATTCAGACCAAAGCACCACATATCCGCTGCACTTACTGTTGTCCTTCAGTGAACTACAGGCTGTCTCCATCTTTGCCGGGCTGTTACATCCGTGACCAGAAGAGGGGTTAGCCCTCAGGGTCCCATAAAGGTCCAGACCAGTGTTTAAACAGGACGACTCTCCTACTGGATCCACTTCTCTGTCACGTTTCCTCCTGATTATAACAGTAAGGAGGGTAGCTGCCAGAGGAATGGCCACCATTATGCAACACACAAACCTGTAGGAGGACAGAACTGTTATTTAGGCCAAGACTCAGTAGTGTTAAAGATTTGTGAAAAATGAGATGAAATTCTGCAGGACAAAATACACTCAAAGGATTTAAAATTGCACCACCAGAATTTTTGAAAATTTTCCGAGATGAATTTAAGATGTAATAAAAAAAACAACAAACTATTTGTCCCTTAGTGATTTTTATTAAAAATATCATTATATTAATAAAAACAATTAGAGCATTATCGAAACAATATGTGATGCACCACCCTCAGCGGTGCTAGTAATTTATGTTAGTTGGTTTCGTTCATTTCCTGTTTTATTTTGGTGAGGGGTTTTGTTCGTTTGTGTGTACTGTGTCCGTCTTCTCTGCGTCCTCCCTTTATCACAAGCAGACATACTGGCAAATAACAAAACACGTAAACACGAGTCCAAAGAAAAACATGATATAAAGCAACAGTTCTGACTTCCTGGATCCAGATAGCGTGCCTACCAATATGGCGTTGTAAACAACAATCACATGACCAGTGACGTCAGCTGCAAGTCCTCTATACCCCCCTCTCCTCGTGTCTGTTGTCAGTGCGTCTTTCATGCTTTGTCAAAAAAAGAACTCCCTCGACCTTCTCCTGTTCATCACATCTGCTTGTTACGTTTTGTAAGTTTGATTCCACATTTTGTGAAGATTTTTTGTTATATTTTTGATACCTTGAATAAGAAGATTTTTGTGTTAGATTTTTGATACCATGTTCGTGAAGAGTTTTTTTGTTACAATTTAAATATCTCATTTGAGAAGATCTTTTTGTTCATTTTTTGATTCCACGCTTGTGAAGAACTTTTTATTAGAATTTTTTTATTCCTCGATTGAGAAGATTTTTGTTGACTTTAATTGTGAAGAAATTTTTTGTTCCTTTCTTTTGAGTAATAAATACTCAAACTAAGTGGCACTGTCTGTCTCGTGCATTTGGGTCCAAGCCTTGTGATTTCGTAATACAACACATTCAACATAGGCACCATCAAATACCACAAATGACCAGTGTAGGGTCTTCAGGCCCTGAGTTCCTCCTGGTGCAGATGATTTCTAATCATTTGGGATGTTCAGGCCTGTTGTTGGTACCAGTGCTCTCTGCTGCAGTGAACGTCCAGAACCTGCAGGTGGATATGTCACCAGTGTTGGGGATACTCAAACTACATGTAGTTCAACTAAATTTTGCCATAACTTGCTGGTAGTTAAACTACATCCATATTTTGTGCTGCGTCAAGTAGTTCAAGTACTTTTTGGGTAATTGTTACCTCCGCCAAGGAGGTTATGTTTTTGCTGGCATTGGGTTATCTGTCCGTCTGTCCGTGTGCAAGATAACTTAAAGAGTTATGGACGGATTTGGATGAAAATTTCAGGAAATGCTGATACTGGCACAAGGAACAAATGATTAAATTTTGGTGATGATCGGGGGATGGGGGGGCCACAGGGGCCCACTGATCTGCCTAGGCGGAGGTCTGTGCTCTCCGAGTTCTTTTCTAGTTTGTAATTTAACTACTCAATTTGCGAACTACAATTTTGGGCAACAACATAAAATTAAGGAGTTTTTTTTAGATTTATTTTTACCTTCGCCAAAGAGGTTATGTTTTTGTCGGCATTGGTTTGTCTGTTTGTCTGTCTGTTTGTGTGCAAGATAATTCAAAAAGTTATGGATGGATTTGGATGAAAATTTTGGGAAATGTTGATACTGGTACAAGGAACAAATGATTAAATTTTGATGGTGGTGGTGGGGGGGACTGATCTGCCTTGGTGGAGATCTGCGCTCTCCGATTGCTTTTCTAGAAAAGACAACGCAGACCTCTGCCAAGGCAGATTAGTGGCCACCCCACCCCCGATCACCACCAAAATTGAATCATTTGTTCATTGTGCCAGTATCAACATTTCCTGAAATTTTCATCCAAATCCGGGGCACTGATCTGCCTTGGCGGAGGTCTGCGCTCTCTGAGTGCTTCTAGGTTGTAATGTAAACTGTATTTCATCATTGAACACAGACAGTCCCTTTTTCTTTCATACTAAATGTCTTTGAAGCCATGATCATGTGATGACATCACAGCCAACGCTGTCTCTGATTGGCTGGCCCTGGCACCACTCCAATGCTTTGCAGATGTTCAATCATGACTAACATCGTGTGCTCGTCACCACCATGGACAACCCTCCCATCGGCCCCACCCCTGATAGCGATGGACCACCCCAACCATGGCCATATTTAGTTTCATATTCACCACATGTACATTCTTAATTTAACGCTGAACATAAAAAGTAGTTTCTAAAACTACTTTTTCTAGCCATAGTTTTACAAACTTCATTTCTCCAGGGGTGGAAATGTCATTAGTTTAACCCACTGCATTGATGAACTACTGTGGTTTTATAACCTACACTTACAAAGTTTCTTCTCCATCACTGTATGCTGGTCTTGGTTATGGGTGGTGACGTGTGGTCGACCAGGGTGAGGACAGTGGGAATGAATTTTTATCTCTATTTAATCTTTCTTAAGCAGTTTATCATCATTTATTGTATTACCCTGTTACCCCCTGTCTTACTCTATTTTGCATTTTTCTACTGCAAATCATGCATTTTCCTATATTTAATTTAGATGTTCAGGAAAACTCAAAGTAAATTCAAAGGTTATTTTATCAAAGCAGAGAAAACTGAAGAAAAAGAGACTTTTTCAGTTCATTCCATCATTAACTGAACATAAACCCAGTGTGTCCATCCACTGTCATTGATCCAACTCCATGGGCTTTACTGTTGAATCAGTGTTGTAGAAGATGACAGTGTTTCCACGGTAACTACGGAGCCTCTGAACGTCCAAATGAGTCATATCTGATGAGCATGAAAAGATGAAGAACTGTATTTTACACCAATTATTTACATGTATTGATAGAAATAATGGATCAACAGGTGTTAAACAGTTTAGAGCAATAGATGATTTTGGTCACCAGTGGATGTTTGGGTCTTTGCAGGTTAAATTTAAAGTTGAGTGGTGCATTTTTAAATCCCTTGAGTGTACTTGGCAGTGATAAATAAATCCAGGTGTAAACTAACAGGCAGGTGACATCCGATGCATCTGGAGTGATTGTGTTGGACAGACAGTGGGTCATGATCATCTCCTGCGTGGACTGATTGATCAGAATCGAGGGTAAAGGAGGAATGAGGGACGTCTGACCCAACTGAAATATGTCTGTTAAAACATGATAAAAAACAAAATAAATCAACAAAATCAAATCACTAAAAGAGTCACCAGCACCTGCACATCCTCCCCACAGGAGTCAGGAATGCAAATACTAGCAAAATACTAGCAGTATGACTTTTTACAGAAGAGGATTAGGGCCACTGGGGAAAAAAAATAAAATGAAGGTCCAATATATATTTATTATTATTATTATTATTATTATTATTATTATTATTATTATTATGAGAAAAAAAGTCAGAATTCTAAGAAAAAAGTCAGAATCCATAATTTGTTTCTCAGAATTCTGACTTTAATCTCAGAACAATCACAACAAAAATGTTTTAAAAAGTCAGAATTTTGAGATTTAAGTCAGAATTGTGACTTTTTTTTTCTCAGAATAATATATATATATATATATATATATATATATATATATATATATGACCCTAATTTTTTCTTCTCCAGTGGTCCTAATCCTCTTCCGTGAGCGCTTCAATAAGCCCCCTTTTTTTTATTTTACCAAACTACACAGTACAGTTTAACAGTTTAAACTGATAAACTGCATATATGTATGATATTGTAACTGAAATAATAAAATGAATCTTTCTTCCCTTTGAAAACATATAAAAGTAATCAATGTGTACATAGTAACCCTTTAAGTGCCAAAGTTGCAATATTGTGAAAGCAACAAACGAATGAAACAGACAGTTTTTTGAAATCTTTTATGTCAAAATTGAATATTTCTGTAAAAAAAAGATGATAAATCTGACTTTATTATGGTCATGAATCTGTGCATTATCTTTAGTAACCACACAAATTTACAGACTTAAACTGCAATCCCAATATTCAGTGCAATAATAGCAATATGACTTTTTACAGAAGAGGATTAGGGCCACTGGGAAAAAAAATAAAAATAAAATTAAGGTCCAATATATATTTTTATTATTATTATTATTCTGAGAAAAAAGTCAGAATTCAGACTTTGTTTCTCAGAATTCTGACTTTAATCTCAGAACAATAATAATAATTTTAAAAAAAACTATTTAAAAAGGTCAGAATTCTGAGAAAAAAAAGTCAGAATTTTGAGATCAAAGTCAGAATTCTGACTTTTTTTCTCAGAATGATTAAAAAAAGACAATATTGGACCTATTTTTCCCCAGTGCCCGTAACCATCTTCCGTAACTTCTTCAGCCCCACTTTTTTTTTTTTTACTAAACTATATAGTACAATTTAACAGTTTAAAATTACAAACTGCATATATGTTTATGTTTATGCATTTGGCAGATGCTTTTTTCCAAAGCGACTTACAGGGAAAAACTAATCAAATCACTCAATCAATCTAATTTTATTTATATAGCGCCGGACCACAACAAAAAGGTTATCTCATGACACTTTATATATAGAGTTGGTCAAAACTAGACTCTAAGCCAATTTACAGAAACCCAACAGATATATGTACAATATTGTAACTGAGATAATAAAATTGTAACTGAGATAATAAAATAAATCTTTCTTCCCTGTGAAAACATATAAAAGTAATCAATGTATGCATATTAACCCTTTAAGTGTCAAAGTTGCAATATTGTGAAAGCAGCAAACGAATGAAACAGTTTTTTGAAATCTTGATCTCAAAATTTAATATTACTGTTAAAAAAGATAATAAATCTGACTTTATTATGGTCATGAATCTGTGCGTTGTCTTTAGTAACCACACAAATTTACAAATTTATACTGCAATCCCAGTATTCTGTGCAATAATAGCAATATGACTTTTTACAGAAGAGGATTAGGGCCACTGGGAAAAAAAATAAAATAAAATTAAGGTCCAATATATATTTTTATTATTATTATTCGGAGAAAAAAGTCAGAATTCAGACTTTGTTTCTCAGAATTCTGACTTTAATCTCAGAACCATAAAAAAACCCAACTATTTAAAACAGTCAGAATTCTGAGAAAAAAGTCAGAATTTTGAGATTAAAGTCAGAATTCTGACTTTTTTTTCTCAGAATAATAAAAAAAGACTATATTGGACCTATTTTTCCCCAGTGCCCTTAATCATCTTCCGTAACTTCTTCACTAAGCCCCTTTTTTTTTTTTTTTTTTTTTTTTTTACTAAACTATATAGTACAATTTGACAGTTTAAAATTACAAACTGCATATATGTATGATATTGTAACTGAGATGATAAAATAAATCTTTCTTCCCTGTGAAAACATATAAAAGTAATCAATGTGTACATATTAACCCAATAAGTGCCGAAATCGCAATATTGTGAAAGCCACAAACGAATGAAACAGACAGTTTTTTGAAATCTTGATCTCAAAACTTAATATTACTGTAAGAAATAGATAGATAGATAGATAGATAGATAGATAGATAGATAGATAGATAGATAGATAGATAGATAGATAGATAGATAGATAGATAGATAGATAGATAGATAGATAGATAGATAGATAGATAGACTTTATTTATCTTAATCTGGGAAATTGCAGCAACAGTATTTGACACTGTAAAAAGTAGAATATGAGAATAAAAATCAAATCACTAAAAGAGTCACAGTGTTTTTTTTGTTTTGTTTTTAAGGAGTCACTGACCGTTGAGAACCAGCACCTGCACATCCTCCTCCCCACAGGAGTCAGGAACGCAAATACCCACAAAGTACTGGAGTGTTCCCTGCAGTGATAAAAACACAGTCAGCCTAATCTGCCTGAGTGGAGCTCTTCCACAGTGAGACGTCCTCTGTGTTGTACCTGTCTGAGAAACACTTGGCAGTACCGTCCAGAGAAAGTGGGAGCACGGGCAGAGCGACACTGCAGCAGCAGACCGGGACGGTTGGCATTACCTCCTTCAACGTTGCTACCCATTTTTCCAAAAGCATCGTACACTGATAACACATGCACAAATACACACACAAGCAACTGTAAACCAGCAATAATGGCAATCGGATGTCCAGTGTGTGGTCAAGTGTGGATAAGTCACACTGACCAGAGAGTAATACTGAATTAAAGATGATGTTTAGATATTTTACAGTCTTTGTACCTTTTTTTTTTTTTTTTTTACCAGATTATGTTAGTGCATTAAAATGGGAAAAAAAATCTGACTTTATTATGATCATGAATCTGTGCATTGTCGTTAATAACCACATAAACTTACAGACTTAAACTGCAATCCCAATATTCTGTGCAATAATAGCAATATGACTTTTTACAGAAGAGGATTAGGGCCACTGGGGAAAAATTTTTTAATTAACGTCCAATATATATATATTTTTATTATTATTATGAGAAAAAAGTCAGAATTCAGACTTTGTTTCTCAGAATTCTGACTTTAATCTCAGAACAATAATAATAATAATAATAATAATAATAATAAAAACATTTAAAACAGTCAGAATTCTGAGAAAAAAAGAAGGAATTTTGAGATTAAAGTTAGAATTCTGACTTTTTTCTCAGAATAATAATAAAAAAAAATTGTGTTGGACCTTAATTTTTTTCCCAGTAGCCCTAATCCTGTTCCGTAACTTTTTCGCTAAACCCCGTTTTTTTTTTTTTTTTTTTTTTTACCAGATTATGTTAGTGCATTAAAATGGGAAAAAAAATCTGACTTTATTATGATCATGAATCTGTGCATTGTCTTTAATAACCACATAAACTTACAGACTTAAACTGCAATCCCAATATTCTGTGCAATAATAGCAATATGACTTTTTACAGGAGAGGATTAGGGCCACTGGGGAAAAATTTTTTAATTAACGTCCAATATATATATATTTTTATTATTATTATGAGAAAAAAGTCAGAATTCAGACTTTGTTTCTCAGAATTCTGACTTTAATCTCAGAACAATAATAATAATAATAATAATAAAAACATTTAAAACAGTCAGAATTCTGAGAAAAAAAGACAGAATTTTGAGATTAAAGTTAGAATTCTGACTTTTTTCTCAGAATAATAATAAAAAAAATTGTGTTGGACCTTAATTTTTTTCCCAGTAGCCCTAATCCTGTTCCGTAACTTTTTCGCTAAACCCCGTTTTTTTTTTTTTTTTTTTTTTTTTTTTTACCAGATTATGTTAGTGCATTAAAATGGGAAAAAAAAAAATCTGACTTTATTATGATCATGAATCTGTGCATTGTCTTTAATAACCACATAAATTTACAGACTTAAACTGCAATCCCAATATTCTGTGCAATAATAGCAATATGACTTTTTACAGAGGAGGATTAGGGCCACTGGGGAAAAAAATTTAAATTAAGGTCCAATGTATATTTTTTTATTATTATTATGAGAAAAAAGTCAGAATTCAGACTTTGTTTCTCAGAATTCTGACTTCAATCTCAGAACAATAATAATGATAATAAAAAAAACATTTAAAACAGTCAGAATTCTGAGAGAAAAAGGCAGAAATTTGAGATTAAAGTTAGAATTCTGACTTTTTTCTCAGAATAATAATAATTAAAAAAAATTGTGTTGGACCTTAAATTTTTTTCCCAGTAGCCCTAATCCTGTTCCGTAACTTTTTTGCTAAACGCCGTTTTTTGTTTTTTTGTTTTTTACCAGACTATGTTAGTGCATTAAAATGGAAAAAAGTGACTTTATTATGATCATGAATCTGTGCATTGTCTTTAATAACCACATAAATTTACAGACTTAAAGTGCAATCCCAATATTCTGTGCAATAATAGCAATATGACTTTTTACAGAAGAGGATTTGGGCCACTGGGGAAAATTTTTTTAATTAACGTCCAATATATATATATATATATATATTTTATTATTATTTTGAGAAAAAAGTCAGAATTCAGACTTTGTTTCTCAGAATTCTGACTTTAATCTCAGAATAATAATAATAATAATAAAAAAAAATATATTTAAAACAGTCAAAAGTCTGAGAAAACAGTCAGAATTTTGAGATTAAAGTTAGAATTCTGACTTTTTTCTCAGAATAATAATTTTTAAAAAATTGTGTTGGACCTTAATTTTTTTCCCAGTAGCCCTAATCCTGTTCCGTAACTTTTTCGCTAAACCCCGTTTTTTTTTTTTTTTTTTTTTTTTTTTTTACCAGATTATGTTAGTGCATTAAAATGGGAAAAAAAATCTGACTTTATTATGATCATGAATCTGTGCATTGTCTTTAATAACCACATAAACTTACAGACTTAAACTGCAATCCCAATATTCTGTGCAATAATAGCAATATGACTTTTTACAGGAGAGGATTAGGGCCACTGGGGAAAATTTTTTTAATTAACGTCCAATATAAATATATATTTTTATTATTATTATGAGAAAAAAGTCAGAATTCAGACTTTGTTTCTCAGAATTCGGACTTTAATCTCAGAACAATAATAATAATAATTAAAAAAAAACATTTAAAACAGTCAGAATTCTGAGAAAAAAAGACAGAATTTTGAGATTAAAGTTAGAATTCTGATTTTTTTCTCAGAATAATAATAAAAAAAAATTGTGTTGGACCTTAATTTTTTTCCCAGTAGCCCTAATCCTGTTCCGTAACTTTTTCGCTAAACCCCGTTTTTTTTTTTTTTTTTTTTTTTTTTTTTTACCAGATTATGTTAGTGCATTAAAATGGGAAAAAAAATCTGACTTTATTATGATCATGAATCTGTGCATTGTCTTTAATAACCACATAAACTTACAGACTTAAACTGCAATCCCAATATTCTGTGCAATAATAGCAATATGACTTTTTACAGGAGAGGATTAGGGCCACTGGGGAAAAATTTTTTAATTAACGTCCAATATATATATATTTTTATTATTATTATGAGAAAAAAGTCAGAATTCAGACTTTGTTTCTCAGAATTCTGACTTTAATCTCAGAACAATAATAATAATAATAATAATAAAAACATTTAAAACAGTCAGAATTCTGAGAAAAAAAGACAGAATTTTGAGATTAAAGTTAGAATTCTGACTTTTTTCTCAGAATAATAATAAAAAAAAATTGTGTTGGACCTTAATTTTTTTCCCAGTAGCCCTAATCCTGTTCCGTAACTTTTTCGCTAAACCCCGTTTTTTTTTTTTTTTACCAGATTATGTTAGTGCATTAAAATGGGAAAAAAAATCTGACTTTATTATGATCATGAATCTGTGCATTGTCTTTAATAACCACATAAACTTACAGACTTAAACTGCAATCCCAATATTCTGTGCAATAATAGCAATATGACTTTTTACAGGAGAGGATTAGGGCCACTGGGGAAAATTTTTTTAATTAACGTCCAATATATATATTTTTTTATTATTATTATGAGAAAAAAGTCAGAATTCAGACTTTGTTTCTCAGAATTCTGACTTTAATCTCAGAACAATAATAATAATAATAATAAAAAAAACATTTAAAACAGTCAGAATTCTGAGAAAAAAAGACAGAATTTTGAGATTAAAGTTAGAATTCTGATTTTTTTCTCAGAATAATAATAAAAAAAAAATTGTGTTGGACCTTAATTTTTTTCCCAGTAGCCCTAATCCTGTTCCGTAACTTTTTCGCTAAACCCCGTTTTTTGTTTTTTTTGTTTTTTTTTTTACCAGATTATGTTAGTGCATTAAAATGGGAAAAAAAATCTGACTTTATTATGATCATGAATCTGTGCATTGTCTTTAATAACCACATAAACTTACAGACTTAAACTGCAATCCCAATATTCTGTGCAATAATAGCAATATGACTTTTTACAGGAGAGGATTAGGGCCACTGGGGAAAATTTTTTTAATTAACGTCCAATATATATATATTTTTATTATTATTATGAGAAAAAAGTCAGAATTCAGACTTTGTTTCTCAGAATTCGGACTTTAATCTCAGAACAATAATAATAATAATTAAAAAAAAACATTTAAAACAGTCAGAATTCTGAGAAAAAAAGACAGAATTTTGAGATTAAAGTTAGAATTCTGATTTTTTTCTCAGAATAATAATAAAAAAAAATTGTGTTGGACCTTAATTTTTTTCCCAGTAGCCCTAATCCTGTTCCGTAACTTTTTCGCTAAACCCCGTTTTTTTTTTTTTTTTTTTTTTTTTTTTTTACCAGATTATGTTAGTGCATTAAAATGGGAAAAAAAATCTGACTTTATTATGATCATGAATCTGTGCATTGTCTTTAATAACCACATAAACTTACAGACTTAAACTGCAATCCCAATATTCTGTGCAATAATAGCAATATGACTTTTTACAGGAGAGGATTAGGGCCACTGGGGAAAAATTTTTTAATTAACGTCCAATATATATATTTTTTTATTATTATTATGAGAAAAAAGTCAGAATTCAGACTTTGTTTCTCAGAATTCTGACTTTAATCTCAGAACAATAATAATAATAATAATAAAAAAAACATTTAAAACAGTCAGAATTCTGAGAAAAAAAGACAGAATTTTGAGATTAAAGTTAGAATTCTGATTTTTTTCTCAGAATAATAATAAAAAAAAAATTGTGTTGGACCTTAATTTTTTTCCCAGTAGCCCTAATCCTGTTCCGTAACTTTTTCGCTAAACCCCGTTTTTTGTTTTTTTTGTTTTTTTTTTTACCAGATTATGTTAGTGCATTAAAATGGGAAAAAAAATCTGACTTTATTATGATCATGAATCTGTGCATTGTCTTTAATAACCACATAAACTTACAGACTTAAACTGCAATCCCAATATTCTGTGCAATAATAGCAATATGACTTTTTACAGGAGAGGATTAGGGCCACTGGGGAAAATTTTTTTAATTAACGTCCAATATATATATATTTTTATTATTATTATGAGAAAAAAGTCAGAATTCAGACTTTGTTTCTCAGAATTCGGACTTTAATCTCAGAACAATAATAATAATAATTAAAAAAAAACATTTAAAACAGTCAGAATTCTGAGAAAAAAAGACAGAATTTTGAGATTAAAGTTAGAATTCTGATTTTTTTCTCAGAATAATAATAAAAAAAAATTGTGTTGGACCTTAATTTTTTTCCCAGTAGCCCTAATCCTGTTCCGTAACTTTTTCGCTAAACCCCGTTTTTTTTTTTTTTTTTTTTTTTTTTTTTACCAGATTATGTTAGTGCATTAAAATGGGAAAAAAAATCTGACTTTATTATGATCATGAATCTGTGCATTGTCTTTAATAACCACATAAACTTACAGACTTAAACTGCAATCCCAATATTCTGTGCAATAATAGCAATATGACTTTTTACAGGAGAGGATTAGGGCCACTGGGGAAAAATTTTTTAATTAACGTCCAATATATATATATTTTTATTATTATTATGAGAAAAAAGTCAGAATTCAGACTTTGTTTCTCAGAATTCTGACTTTAATCTCAGAACAATAATAATAATAATAATAAAAAAAACATTTAAAACAGTCAGAATTCTGAGAAAAAAGACAGAATTTTGAGATTAAAGTTAGAATTCTGACTTTTTTCTCAGAATAATAATAAAAAAAAATTGTGTTGGACCTTAATTTTTTTCCCAGTAGCCCTAATCCTGTTCCGTAACTTTTTCGCTAAACCCCGTTTTTTTTTTTTTTTTTTTTTTTTTTTTTTTTTTTTTTTTTTTACCAGATTATGTTAGTGCATTAAAATGGGAAAAAAAAAAATCTGACTTTATTATGATCATGAATCTGTGCATTGTCTTTAATAACCACATAAATTTACAGACTTAAACTGCAATCCCAATATTCTGTGCAATAATAGCAATATGACTTTTTACAGAGGAGGATTAGGGCCACTGGGGAAAAAAATTTAAATTAAGGTCCAATGTATATTTTTTTATTACTATTATGAGAAAAAAGTCAGAATTCAGACTTTGTTTCTCAGAATTCTGACTTCAATCTCAGAACAATAATAATGATAATAAAAAAAACATTTAAAACAGTCAGAATTCTGAGAAAAAAAGGCAGAAATTTGAGATTAAAGTTAGAATTCTGACTTTTTTCTCAGAATAATAATAATTAAAAAAAATTGTGTTGGACCTTAAATTTTTTTCCCAGTAGCCCTAATCCTGTTCCGTAACTTTTTTGCTAAACGCCGTTTTTTGTTTTTTTGTTTTTTACCAGACTATGTTAGTGCATTAAAATGGAAAAAAGTGACTTTATTATGATCATGAATCTGTGCATTGTCTTTAATAACCACATAAATTTACAGACTTAAAGTGCAATCCCAATATTCTGTGCAATAATAGCAATATGACTTTTTACAGAAGAGGATTTGGGCCACTGGGGAAATTTTTTTTAATTAACGTCCAATATATATATATATATATATATATTTTATTATTATTTTGAGAAAAAAGTCAGAATTCAGACTTTGTTTCTCAGAATTCTGACTTTAATCTCAGAATAATAATAATAATAATAATAATAAAAAAAAAAATATTTAAAACAGTCAAAAGTCTGAGAAAACAGTCAGAATTTTGAGATTAAAGTTAGAATTCTGACTTTTTTCTCAGAATAATAATTTTTAAAAAATTGTGTTGGACCTTAATTTTTTTCCCAGTAGCCCTAATCCTGTTCCGTAACTTTTTCGCTAAACCCCGTTTTTTTTTTATTTTTTTTTTTACCAGATTATGTTAGTGCATTAAAATGGGAAAAAAAATCTGACTTTATTATGATCATGAATCTGTGCATTGTCTTTAATAACCACATAAACTTACAGACTTAAACTGCAATCCCAATATTCTGTGCAATAATAGCAATATGACTTTTTACAGGAGAGGATTAGGGCCACTGGGGAAAATTTTTTTAATTAACGTCCAATATATATATATATTTTTATTATTATTATGAGAAAAAAGTCAGAATTCAGACTTTGTTTCTCAGAATTCGGACTTTAATCTCAGAACAATAATAATAATAATTAAAAAAAAACATTTAAAACAGTCAGAATTCTGAGAAAAAAAGACAGAATTTTGAGATTAAAGTTAGAATTCTGATTTTTTTCTCAGAATAATAATAAAAAAAAATTGTGTTGGACCTTAATTTTTTTCCCAGTAGCCCTAATCCTGTTCCGTAACTTTTTCGCTAAACCCCGTTTTTTTTTTTTTTTTTTTTTTTTTTTTTTTTTTTTTTACCAGATTATGTTAGTGCATTAAAATGGGAAAAAAAATCTGACTTTATTATGATCATGAATCTGTGCATTGTCTTTAATAACCACATAAACTTACAGACTTAAACTGCAATCCCAATATTCTGTGCAATAATAGCAATATGACTTTTTACAGGAGAGGATTAGGGCCACTGGGGAAAAATTTTTTAATTAACGTCCAATATATATATATTTTTATTATTATTATGAGAAAAAAGTCAGAATTCAGACTTTGTTTCTCAGAATTCTGACTTTAATCTCAGAACAATAATAATAATAATAATAAAAAAAACATTTAAAACAGTCAGAATTCTGAGAAAAAAAGACAGAATTTTGAGATTAAAGTTAGAATTCTGACTTTTTTCTCAGAATAATAATAAAAAAAAAATTGTGTTGGACCTTAATTTTTTTCCCAGTAGCCCTAATCCTGTTCCGTAACTTTTTCGCTAAACCCCGTTTTTTTTTTTTTTTTACCAGATTATGTTAGTGCATTAAAATGGGAAAAAAAAAAATCTGACTTTATTATGATCATGAATCTGTGCATTGTCTTTAATAACCACATAAACTTACAGACTTAAACTGCAATCCCAATATTCTGTGCAATAATAGCAATATGACTTTTTACAGAAGAGGATTAGGGCCACTGGGGAAAATTTTTTTAATTAACGTCCAATATATATATTTTTTTATTATTATTATGAGAAAAAAGTCAGAATTCAGACTTTGTTTCTCAGAATTCTGACTTTAATCTCAGAACAATAATAATAATAATTAAAAAAAAACATTTAAAACAGTCAGAATTCTGAGAAAAAAAGACAGAATTTTGAGATTAAAGTTAGAATTCTGATTTTTTTCTCAGAATAATAATAAAAAAAAAATTGTGTTGGACCTTAATTTTTTTCCCAGTAGCCCTAATCCTGTTCCGTAACTTTTTCGCTAAACCCCGTTTTTTTTTTTTTTTTTTTTACCAGATTATGTTAGTGCATTAAAATGGGAAAAAAGAAAATCTGACTTTATTATGATCATGAATCTGTGCATTGTCTTTAATAACCACATAAATTTACAGACTTAAACTGCAATCCCAATATTCTGTGCAATAATAGCAATATGACTTTTTACAGGAGAGGATTAGGGCCACTGGGGAAAAAAATTTAAATTAAGGTCCAATGTATATTTTTTTATTATTATTATGAGAAAAAAGTCAGAATTCAGACTTTGTTTCTCAGAATTCTGACTTCAATCTCAGAACAATAATAATGATAATAAAAAAAACATTTAAAACAGTCAGAATTCTGAGGAAAAAAAGGCAGAAATTTGAGATTAAAGTTAGAATTCTGAGTTTTTTCTCAGAATAATAATAATTTAAAAAAATTGTGTTGGACCTTAAATTTTTTTCCCAGTAGCCCTAATCCTGTTCCGTAACTTTTTTGCTAAACGCCGTTTTTTGTTTTTTTGTTTTTTACCAGACTATGTTAGTGCATTAAAATGGAAAAAAGTGACTTTATTATGATCATGAATCTGTGCATTGTCTTTAATAACCACATAAATTTACAGACTTAAAGTGCAATCCCAATATTCTGTGCAATAATAGCAATATGACTTTTTACAGAAGAGGATTTGGGCCACTGGGGAAAATTTTTTTAATTAACGTCCAATATATATATATATTTTTTTTATTATTATTTTGAGAAAAAAGTCAGAATTCAGACTTTGTTTCTCAGAATTCTGACTTTAATCTCAGAATAATAATAATAATAATAAAAAAAAACATATTTAAAACAGTCAAAATTCTGAGAAAACAGTCAGAATTTTGAGATTAAAGTTAGAATTCTGACTTTTTTCTCAGAATAATAATTTTTAAAAAATTGTGTTGGACCTTAATTTTTTTCCCAGTAGCCCTAATCCTGTTCCGTAACTTTTTCGCTAAACCCCGTTTTTTTTGTTTGTTTGTTGTTTTTTTTTACCAGATTATGTTAGTGCATTAAAATGGAAAAAAAAATGAGATTAAAAAAAAAATTAAATTGGACTTTAATATTTTTGTCAAGTGGCCCTAATCCTCTTCTGTAACTTTTTCACTAGCCCCCCCCCCCTTTTTTTCTTTTTCTACCAAACTGCACAGTACAGTTTAACATTTTAAAGTGATAAACTGCATATATGTAGGACATTGTAACTGAGATAATAAAATACATCTTTTTTCCCTGTGAAAACATATAAAAGTAATCAGTGTGTACATATTAATCCTTTAAGTGCCAAAGTCACAATATTGTGAGAAACAACATAAAAGAATGAAACAGACAGTTTTTTTTTGAAATCTTGATCTCAAAACTGAATATTATTGTAAAAAAAAAGATGATAGATAGATAGATAGATAGATAGATAGATAGATAGATAGATAGATAGATAGATAGATAGATAGATAGATAGATAGATAGATAGATAGATAGATAGATAGATAGATAGATAGATAGATAGATAGATAGATAGATAGATAGATAGATAGATAGATAGATAGATAGATAGATAGATAAAAATGATGGATGAACGGACAGACTTTATTTACCCTAATCTGGGAAACTGCAGCTACAGTATATGACACTGTAAAAAACAGAATATAAGAATAAAAAATTGAACTCAAGAGCAAACCCACTGTATAGAATAAATTAGAAGTAAATACAAACAGAACTGGGTATGAAATGTGGATAATTTCACGGTAAGGTGCAATAATAAACTGTAATGTGTAAGTAAAATGTAATTTTGCAGTAGGTTGGAGGTGCGTACGGACTCACTGCGAACTGCATATTCCTTCGGAGCGTGCTGGTTCATGTCCAGGAGGAAAGTGTTGGTGTCCTCCAAACATCTGGGAGACACAGCTGTGGCCTGTGTTTGTTCATCCAGCGCTGAGCTGCACCCTGAGCACAGGAGGAGCACCACCAAATCCAGGACCATTTTACCACTGAATACAGCTGTTCACTGGAGAAGGTGTTTAAATAGAGTCAGAGGTGACACATCATGGAGAAGGTGGCATGAAATTCATCTTGTACAGACCGGATTGAAAAACACACCTGTCTTTGTTCACAGTGTGAAAAGGGGTTTGGGTTTCAGCACAGAGGATGAGACCACAAACGTACGCTATGTGGTACGTATGTTATTTGTATGCTTGGCTGCACTCAGACAGCTACTGTACAGGCTTTAAAGTCAAAATACAAGTTAATCTGGCGATGTCTACTGCCACAGTACTGTGGCACAAAATATCAATTTGTCTATTTCCACAGACTAATCACATGTCAGCATTTGTACTACAGGGTGAGTCAGAAAAAACGCTCTTTCCATTTAAAGAAATTGTACTGCTAAAACGGAAACACTGATTTTTCTTTTGACCATACAGTCATATTGATGTGGTTATTGAGCATGTCTGGTGATGTAGTCATAGATTTATTGCATTGCATAAGAGAGAGAAGGTCCGTTGTTTATTGGGCACTGAAATACCTGCCAACACAATGTATGCCACAGTGAACAAACTTGAAATTGACAACAATTACAGGAGTCGGGGCTTTGCTTTCACACTCAGGACATAGGCCTACATGACAGTGCCCAGGGAGTTTTCATCATGGCAAGACCACAGCGATTGCAGGTATTATTTCCTCATCGAGTTGTCTGTTTGGGTCAGGAGAGAGAGTGGCCACCTAGATCCCCGGACTTGACCCCCCTTGATTTTTTCTTGTGGGGGTATCTTAAAAACCGTGTGTATCAGACTGTTCCACAAACTCTTCAGGAACTCCGAAATCGCATCACGGCTGAAATCCAAGCCCTACGACGAACACGAATGGCGAGAAGAGCTGTGTTAGAGATGCGACAACGAGCACAGATTTGCATCAATCTGAATGGTAGCCAGGTTGAAGGTCGTGCCGGACGACTTCGTTGAGACAAAACATTTTGATGGCGAGTAAACATGCTGTAATGGTTGACAATTTCAGTTTCATTCACGGTGGCATAAACTGTGTTGGCAGATATTTCGGTGCACAATAAACAATGGACATTCCCTCTGTTATGCTATGCCGTAAATCAATGATTCAATCGCCAGACATGCTCAATAACCACATCAATATGACTGTATAATCAAAAGAAAAATAAGCATTTCCATTTCAGTGGTACAATTTCTTTAAATCAAAAGAGCGTTTTTTCTGACTCACCCTGTAGAGCCAATCAGGGATACTGTTCCATGAACTCATTCGTCTCTTGTTTTTTTTTTACTCATTATCCTCTTGTTGCCACAGTACTGTGGTCATATGCTGCGTTTCCACTACGTGGTATCTGACACAGGACTGAGAAGTCACATGACACACTGCCACATCTAACATGTAGCTCCGCCCAGTATTTAGAAGAATAATTCCTATTCTACACTATGTACTATCACTAATTTGTCGTTTCTTCCATCAGTTGCCACAGTACTGTGGTAGTAAAATGCACAAAAGAATAAACCGAAGTATGCTTCATGTATATGGTAAATTCAGTGCATTCTGCACTCTGAATGTTGTCCCAGTGGCTGATTTATATCAATGTTGGATTTACCTACTGACGGCGGCAGATTTTTTTTTTTTTTTTGCTTAAATTAAGCAAAAAAAAAAAAAAAAAAATCTTGAATTGAACAAAAAATCTGCCACTGGAACAAATGAAAATTATCTTGGTAAGATTTCTTGAAATCAGATTTTCCAGATCTATTGTCTAAAAATCAGTTCTTATATCTCATTGAAAAGTTCCTCTTTAGGTGATTCTGTCTTATTTTAAGTGTGATGAGATATTTGGACCAGAAATGAGAAAAATACACTTAGTAAGATTTAGATTTTTTCCAGGAAGGTAATTTATGAAAAAATATGTTGCAAAAGAGCAAAGAGTTTAACTCCCAAACATGTTGGGTTCATACAACTATGAAAAGTATCTGTTTCTATGTGTGAAATGAACGTATGTGGATAGGGTGTAAACGTATTAACCCTTTACCCCGACTGTGTGTCAGGTGACACATTTTTACATCTACCATCATTCAAATGACCATAACTCCTGAACCATTTACGCTATTTAGACAATCCAAATGTCATCTGAAAGCTGGAAGTGGGCAGAGAGCAGCAGAGTGCAGTCAGTGAGAGAGATGGAGGATTTTTTTATGACTTTTAGCAGCATTTTAATTGTTTTTGTGGTGAATTCTTGTAAATAATTGTATGTATTAGTGATAGTGTTGTTTTAGGCTCTTCTGCTACTGTGTCTTGTCGTGTTTTTGTTGAGTTTCTCAGATTTTTTCAATGGTTTTATCCATATTTTTTCAGTTTTGTTCAGTTCATTGATGACCAGAAATAACAAAAAAATAAGAAACAGAAACATGGACACACAAACGTTCTAGACAAACAAAAATGTGTGAGAACATGTAAAATACTTGAAAGTCTATTTCAATAATCACATAAAATTTCATTACCCACATTTACGGTTGTTTTTCATAGCAATTATGATAAAAATTCAAATCTGTTTTTTTTTTTTATATGACTATAACACACAGTTCTAAGTATTTATTACATATAATAATGATAATTAATGGACAGATAATGAAAGTTAAATTCTTCCTGGAAAAAAAGGTGCAAAAGCATTAGCAAAAAAAGACATTTCCTGGTGCTTTTACTGCAAAAACAACATAAAGAAATCTAGGCAGCCTGTTGTAACTCTAGTCCTTAAAGGGTTAAATTACTGACCACACACACACTTGATGTTTTCAAAGTGACCGGTGGCTAAGATGTTTGGATCAGTCTCTTAGTGGTGGGTAAAAACATATGACAAAATGATTTATTCTTATTATTTCACTGTACAATGTGACAAAACGGTGTTAATTGTGTGTTTTGTTAACTTTTCTGTCTTATGTTCTTATCCCAACTTTTCTGAGAATGTTCCAGGAGTTGGATGTTGATCAGTGAAAACATGGTTTATTTCATTTGCAAAAAAAACAAAGATAAACATCCTCTCTGAGTCTGCAACCTTTATTTAACCCAGTGTGTTTTAAGTAGAACTGATAATCTCAAGTGACCACACAATGTTCAGTAACTACAACTCAATGACACAACAGACTGGCCACTAGAGGGAGTGCTTGTTCTTCAAATCCAGATGCTTTTAGCCAACAATGAAAATCCAGCATGATAAGAATGAATGCAAACTGTTGATCAGCTAATGCTTATGTATGAAAGTAATTGCAGAAGTTACAAAATTATTTGTATTAAAGTAAAAGTTCAGTAAAATTTCCCAGTATCTTTAAGCGCAGCGTTATATCAGAGATGTCTAACATCTGCATAAGTTTCAATTCTTCTTATTTTCTTTTGGCATAGTGAAAAACAAAGAAAAATAACTTTACAAAAGGAGAAATTATGAAGATATAAATGCAGAGTACTGCTTTAGGTTTAGAAAAAGATAGTTTTAGATAAAAAGATGTGTGGTGTTTAGGCCATAAGGACTTCATCCGCTATTTCACGTCTTCTAAATATTCATCTTAGCCACTTAAACAATATAATGTGATTTCTACAAAACATAACAGAAGCATAAGAGATTTGGCAAAAAAAAAAAAAAAAATTGTTTTAAAAAATAATACTGTGAACTAATAATCAGTACATTTGAAATTTGCATCTCTTCATATTTTGTCCATTTTTATTTTTTATTCCACTAAGCTCTACTCTTATGTTACTTTGTAAAATTGTAAAATTGATATTCTATTTTTGTATCTTCTTTTTAGTTTTTGGAATTTTGTATTTGCTCTGTTCTTTCTGTAGTACTGGTGTTTTGTTAATATAATGACTGGAGCAGCATGATGACAATAAAGGCTATTCTATTCTATTCTATTCTATTCTATTCTATTCTATTCTATTCTATTCTATTCTATTCTATTCTATTCTATTCTATTCTATTCTATTCCATTCTATTCTATTCTATTCTGTTCTGTTCTGTTCTATTCTATTGTTTGTTCAAAAATAGTAATATTTGAGCATTGAGACCCGATGTATCAAATATGATACAAAACTGAAACTCATACATGAAAACTGATATTTGAAGAAAAAAAAAATTGGGGTGGGGGTGGGGGTGGGTTGTTCAGAAGGACTAATAAAGACTTCAGTTTCAAAGCATTGGAATTTTCTGTCAATGATTTAATGGGCCAGGCTCTATTCTATTCTATTCTATTCTATTCTATGCTATGCTATGCTATGCTATGCTATGCTATGCTATTCTATTCTATTCTATTCTATTGTTTGTTCAAAAATAACAATATTTGAGCATTGAGACCCGATGTATCAAATATGATACAAAACTGAAACTCATACATGGAAATTGATATTGACAAAAAAAAATTTTTTTTTGGGTTGTTCTGAGGGACCAATAAGGACTTCAGTTTCAAAGAATTGGAATTTTCTGTCAATGATTTAATGGTTCAGGCTCTTTTCTATTCTATTCTATTCTATTCTATTCTATTCTATTCTATGCTATGCAATGCTATTCTATTCTATTCTATTGTTTGTTCAAAAATAACAATATTTGAGCATTGAGACCCGATGTATCAAATATGATACAAAACTGAAACTCATACATGGAAATTGATATTTGACCAAAAAAAAAATTGGGGGGGGGGGGGGGGGGGTTGTTCAGAAGGACCAATAAGGACTCCAGTTTCAAAGCATTGGAATTTTCTGTCAGTGATTTAATGGTTCAGGCTCTATTCTATTCTATTCTATTCTATTCTATTCTCAGTAGTATTTATGCATGTAGTGCTTTAGTCTGCATATGAGGGAGAGTTAAAAAGTTCTCGCACAAATGTAACATGTTTATGTTTTTTTATTTATTGATTTATTGATTGATTGATTCATCTCTCTCTGCCTCCAGCTGCTCTTTGTGGATGTCACTCTTTTAATTGAATTTTGTTCTCTGGGTCAAACTGGTAGATCCAAGTTTCATCCCCATAGCGCTCGTCTGAGAACTTCTTGACTCTCTCTTGTAAAGTAAAAGTCACACACAATATAAATTAGACTAAATAAGAATGAGTATGAATGATCAAAAGAGAATTTCTGATATTCTGTTATGGGAAGAGCTGATGTCTCATGTGCAGTCGACATCAGATCCCGCCCCCATAACACATTTCATCGTTTATTGACATAAAGAACAACTTTCTACACGAGCTTCAGAAATGTCTAAAAACAGCAGCAGCAGCAAGACATAGTATTCTAACCCACAAACAATTCACAGACTGCTTCTCACATGCAGTTTTACAGCGCGAGACAAACTCTTATTGTCAGAGTACTGTAGAAAAACTACCGTCCAAAAGTGAGTAAGGGGCTTTTCCTGGGATTGAAACTATTGGGAGGTTTGAAAAGAAATTAAAAGGAAAAGATATCTTCTGGACAGCGCCTCACAGCTTTCACAGGTCTGGTTCATTTCACTGAACTCTGAAGGGTTTTATGTTTATGTGGTGGACCAGAGGTGCAACAGCCCAAGAAACTATACACCGTAAGAAAAAAAAGAGAGAACAGCCCAAAAAGTTATCCACTATAAGAAAAAAAAGAGAGAACAGCCCAAAAAATTATCCGCTATAAGAAAAAAATAAGAGAACAGCCCAAAAAGTTATCCACTATAAGGAAAAAAAGAGAGAACAGCCCAAGAAATTATCCAGTATGAGAAAAAAGAGAACAGCCCAAAAAGTATCCACTATAAGAAAAAAAAGAGAGAACAGTCCAAAAAATTATCCGCTATAAGAAAAAGAAAAAGAGAACTGCCCAAAAAATTATCCACTATAAGAAAAAAAAGAGAGAACAGCCCAAAAAATTATCCACTATAAGAAAAAAAAAAGAGAGAACAGCCCAAAAAATTATCCACTACAAGAAAAAAAAAAGAGAGAACAGCCCAAAAAAGTTATCCACTATAAGAAACAAAGAGAGAACAGCCCAAAAAATTATCCACTATAAGAAAAAGATAACAGCCCAAAAAATTATCCACTATAAGAAAAAGATAACAGCCCAAAAAATTATCCACTATAAGAAAAAAAAGAGAGAACAGCCCAAAAAAGTTATCCACTATAAGAAAAAAAAGAGAACAGCCCAATAAATTATCCACTATAAGAAAAAAAAGAGAGAACAGCCCAAAAAAGTTATCCACTATAAGAAACAAAGAGAGAACAGCCCAAAAAATGATCCACTATAAGAAAAAGATAACAGCCCAAAAAATTATCCACTATAAGAAAAAGGATAACAGCCCAAAAAATTATCCACTATAAGAAAAAGGATAACAGCCCAAAAAATGATCCACTAGAAGATAAAAAAGAGAACAGCCCAAAAAGTTAAAACTTATAAGTTGAAGTTAGATGTTTTTTTATTTTTATTTTTTTTTCTTATAGTGGATAATTTTTTGGGCTGTTCTCTTTTTTCTTATGGTGGATAATTTTTTGAGCTGTTCTCTTTATTTTTCTTTTAGTGGATCATTTTTTGGGCTGTTCTCTTTTTTTCTTATAGTGGATAATTTCTTGGGCTGTTCTCTTTTTTTTCTTATAGTGGATAATTTTTTGGGCTGTTCTCCTTTTTTTCTTATAGTGGATAATTTTTTGGGCTATTCTCCTTTTTTTCTTATAGTGGATAATTTTGGGGGGGCTGTTCTCCTTTTTTTCTTATGGTGGATAACTTTTTGGGCTGTTCTCCTTTTTTTCTTATAGTGGATAATTTTTGGGGCTGTTCTCTTTTTTTTATAGTGGATAATTTTTTGGGCTGTTCTCCTTTTTTTCTTATAGTGGATAATTTTTTAGACTGTTCTCTTTTTTATAGTGGATAATTTTTTGGGCTGTTCTCCTTTTTTTCTTATAGTGGATAATTTTTTAGGCTGTTCTCTTTTTTTTTATAGTGGATAATTTTTTGGGCTGTTCTCCTTTTTTTCTTATAGTGGATAATTTTTTGGGCTGTTCTCTTTTTTTTTTATAGTGGATAATCTTTTGGGATGTTCTCTTTTTTTTTCTTATAGTGGATAATCTTTTGGGATGTTCTCTTTTTTTTTCTTATAGTGGATAATTTTTTGGGCTGTTCTCTTTTTTTTTTCTTATCGTGGATAATTTTTTGGGCTGTTCTCTTTTTTTCTTATAGTGGATCATTTTTTGGGCTGTTGCACCTCTGGGCCACCGTAGTTTTACAAGTAGTTTTCTGATTTACATTCTCACTTTGGATCTTCTCCCAGTGTACAAACCTATCATGAACATTCATTCGGATTTTCACATTAAAACCAAACAACCATCAATTCAAGTAAAAAAACTGTTGACATTAGTCATGAAATGCAGGGTCAAAATTACACTTTTAAAGAGGTTTTTAAAGTTTTTAAAGTCTCGACTGACAGAAGACTGATTTTACAAAAGGCAAGTGCTTTGTGTTTCACCTTAAATGTACAATTTTGTAAGAGAATTATTATCACAAAGAGCTGCCATGTTTATATTAAGACTGGAATGACACTGTGAAGGTTTGATTTACTTTTCAGCATGAACTTCAACTTGGCCCTTTTAATGTAATGGTTTTACGATATCAGCTGTTTGAATTATTACCTCTGTAGGAAACTTTAGAGCAGGGGTGTCAAACATGCGGCCCGGGGACCAAATGTGGCACGCCAAAGGGTCCAGTTTGGCCCCTGGGATGTTTTTGCCAAGTGCAAAAATTCCACAGTCTTGAATTGAAATAAGCAAAAAGAAAATTTAGCTTGAATTAAGGAAAAAATTTTGAATTCATCCCCCCAAAAAATCTTCAATTAAGTAAAAAAAATCTACAATTAAGCCAAAAAAATAAAAATAAAAATCTTCAATTAAGCCAAAAAAAACAAACTTCAATTAAGACAAAAAAATCTCAAATTTAGCAAAAAATCTTGAATTAAGCCAAAACAAATCTTCAATTAAGTAAAAAAAAAAAAAAAAAAAAAATCTTGAATTAAGTAAAAAAAAATCGTCAATTAAGTTTAAAAAAAAATCTTGAATTAAGCCCAAAAAAAATCTTCAATTAAGTAAAAAAATCTTCAATTAAGCCACAAAAAAAAATCTAGAATTAACAACTTAATGTTTTTATTTGTTTTAGAGCAAAAAATAACTTTAAATTATGAAAATATTTACATTTACAAACTATCCTGTAACATTAAAATGTGAATAACCTGAACAAATATGAACAACCTGAAATGTCTAAAGAAAATTCAGCACAATTTTAACAATTTTTCTGCCTGTTCCTCAGTGTTTAGTGTCTTTGTAGATCTGATCCATAATGCACATGTAGAAATGAAAAGTTGAGGAATAATATTGTTAAAATTGCACTAAATTTTCTTATGTTTTTTAATTTAAATTTCATTTTTTTTCAGGGTTTTTGTTTTTTTTTGGGGGGGGGGGGGGGGGTAGTTTATAAAAGTACGTATTTTCACAATTTAATGGGTTTTTTCACACCAAAACAAAGACAAAAATTTGGATAGAAATGCAAGTGGCTTGAACTGATTGTCCTCATTCTTTATGTGTGACATATATTTGTAAGTGCCCACATATGATCACATATCCACATGAGAATTTACCTCCAAAATTTTCAAGTAACTCTATCGGCTTCACAACATTTGATCATAACAGAGTAAAGAAGGGACGGAAACATGAACGAAGCCATTCATGCCTTTAAAAACATGCCTCCCACTCAACGTCCAAGTTGAAAATGGAGACTTCAGCTATATATATATATATATATATGATGTGTAGTGGGGAAATGTGAGATTTCAACAGTTTTCATATATATATATTTATATTTATATGTATATATTCTATTATTCTATGAGACATTCATTGGACATTAGCAGCATTGACATTCAGAACACTGCTGACTAAGATATAGTCCCATTACAACAATATACCTATAGATTATCTAGTTCTACAGAGAAGACAACAATGGAAACTGTTCAAAATAAAAAGTTCTTCTATAAAAAAGATCTATTGAACGCCTATAGAAACATCTATATGTATATAAAAAATTATCTTGCTCACTTTAATTGAAGACACTTAAAGTGACTCTGACATATGCATTACTGTGTGTATATAGTATACATATTGTAGTATTCTGCATGTACATTATGTATATAGGATTAGGGTGGTCCAACAATCATGGTAAAAAATAAAGTTTCAAGATAACCTCAATTAGAACCCTGCGTTAGGTTTTGGCATTCAAAAGATGATTTAGGAAAAAAATTGGAAGAAAAAGGAGATGTTTTAGAGGTTGCACAAGTTGCTGGAAGTTTCCTGGAAACTGACTAATTTTGCATTTTCAGCATAGCCGAGCTGACCTGTAAGAGAAGCAGCAGTACGCGCAAAACCAAGGTTTGAGTGCGTCATCTAGCAATATATGTATTAAATAAGGCATATACCAGGCTAATTTCCTGGAATTTTTACTCATGAGGCTAATGACGTTCATTTTGTCTTCTGTTTATGTAATTATACAGGGTGACCCAAAAAAAAGGGAATTTTTGAAGTGCGTATTGGCAGACATGAGCAAGTGGCAGCACTGTGAGACAGTGACCTTGAGCAAGTAAACACACCCCCATTTTAGTAACCATGGATCAGTGGAACGGGCAACAGCGTGCGTTAGCCATAAAAATGTTTTATAAAAACGGTGATAGTTTGACAGCTGCGCAGAGGGAGTTCCGACGTTTTTACAACTTAGGACGTCATGGTGCTGTTCCATCAAAACACGCGATAAAATGTTGGATTAATAACTTTGAAGAGACTGGATCTGCCCTAAAGAAGAAACCAACAGGACGACCAAGAAGTGCTCGTACTCCTGGCCCCCTAGATGACCAGATTTGTCCGTTTGTGATTTTTTTCTTGTGGGGCTATCTCAAGAGTAAAGTGTACACGACTCGACCAAGAACTCTGGATGAGTTAAAATACAGAATTCAGGATGAAATTCACAGTATCCCAGCTGAGATGTTGCAGCGGTCAATGAGGAATCTCAACAGCAGATTTCAAGAATGCATTCGTACAGGAGGACGCCATCTACAGGAAGTAATTTTTAAAAAAAATGAAAATTCCATCATTGTTTCTTAAATGGCATGTTTTAAGGTTTCAATTACTATGGATAAAATATTTTTCTTCCATCACTCTTGGTTTTATTGGATTGTTAAAAAGTTCCCGTTTTTTTGTGTCACCCTGTACTTCTCTTTTTTCTTTTGTTCAGACAAGGTATAGTTTTTAGATGCTACCTGCTTGACAGTTCCGACTGTAACTCCAGTCTTCCTTAGAAGCATCATCCGAAACTGTCAAGCAGGTAACATCTAAAAACTATACCTTGTCTGAACAAAAGAAAAAAGAGAAGTATAATTTTTACTAATGCTTATTTTTGACTGTTAACAGATAAATACATGTGGAATTCTTGGACTCCAGTGTGACACCAGAGCAGAAGCAGCTGATGGTTCACAACATGATGGAAAATGAAGGTTCTTTCGGTTCTACTAAAGCGTTGGGATGCCCTTAATCAAGCAGATTATGAAGGGAAGCAGATCAGTGATTTTGTCACCACCAGCATGATACGTTTCTTTGAAACTTTGGATCTGTCACAAACATTCTTCAGAATTCCTCCAGAAGACTGGGCTGATGATGCAGACTTTTAGAAAGTTGCTAAAGCTGTGCATTCCAGAAAAGTTGTCAATGATGTTGCTGAAAAAGGGGTGGAGCTTATTCAAGACTTCAGCTGTAGCCGAACAAAAAATGAAGATCAGAAACAGTACTGGCTCCAAGTTGTCAAAGAACACAGGAATATTTTTTGTAATTTCAATAAAGCGACAGTGGCTGCTGGACTTTCTAAGTAACATTTTTATGCGAGTTGCAGTTTGATTTTGAGAATAAAATTACAAATTATTCTAATACGCCTTATTCATTTGGCTAGTTATGTTATAGTATATGGAGCAATCTTCACGTGTCTTGTGCAACCTCTGAATATTAATTAATTTGCATAAAATTTGGACCGAAGTAATTTGGCCAGATATAGAACCAAATGCAGGGTTCTAATCCAGAGAATCTTAAAAAAATTTTTTGGACCACCCTAATATAGGATATTGGAATCACAACAAAGCAGACTGTATGTTTTCTGCAACAGTTTAAAAATTGTATAAATTGTTCACAGCAGTATTGCTTAAGATGGAATGGTTGAAGCGTGTGTTCCTCTCACGTCGGTCAGCCTCTTTGACTTTATAAACGCCATTCCATGCGTCCTCATGTGAGTATTCAGGTTTCCTTCAGTTTCAAACATCTTGCCGCACACTTTACATTTGGTATTTGGCGTCCCGTCGTTGTTCTCGTCCGTAATGTCTAACTGGTTCTCTCTCTGGCTCTCGTCGTCTCCTTTGCCTCGTCCGTTGTATCGACCCAGACCCTGCGGCTCCTTCAGTCTGTGGACGATGAAGAGGTGTCGGGCCAGCGAGCGGTGGGAGGTGTAGCACAGGCCGCACTCCTGACACTGGTAGGATGAGCCGTCAGATTTGTGCTGGGGAATGTGTTCGTGGAACGCGGTGATGTTCTCGGTGGTGAAGCCGCAGACGGCGCACTTGTGAACTTTGAGGATGTTCACTTTGAGTCTTTTCAGCGGCTGCGAGTCGGGGGCTCTGGAGTTCACACAAGGGGACCCTTCGTCTTCCTCTGGTTTCCTCTTTGGGCTGAGGGCCTGTCGAGGAGATTAAGACGAAAAGAAAAGACTGTAAGGTGACTGGGATGAAAACATTTTAGAAAACACTCACAAATTACTGCTGTACGACGGCGTGTTAGGGCCACACAGGAAAAACCAAAACACTTGTCACTAGGAGAATAAAGTTATATATATTATCACAATAAAGTCGTAATTAAAAAAAAAAAAGACTCATAGTTTAACTAAAATAATGTCATACTTTTATGAGATTAAAGTCGTAATATCTTGAAAATAAATTCACAATAGTGCAAAAAGAAGTGCTATTCTTGTATTATTCTCGAAATATGACATTATTCTTATAATATCACGACTTCATTCTCGTAAAATATGATTCTTTTTGTATTTGACCTTATTCTCATAAAACTACAAGTTTTATCGACTTTGTTCTCGTAATAACAAATGTTTTTATTTTCTCATGTGGCCCTAATATGCTGTTATACTGCTGCACCAGTGGCGCCTGGTGAAGTTATTTTTTGGAGGGGGTGCAGTATGCAAATCAGTTTTTGGATGTACTATAACCACATATCACCACTAGGATACACATGCACATGCACCACTATTTAAAAAATTATACAGTAGGCCTTTGTGTTTTCAGTCATGTATTTTTTATATATAAATGTCACCCGTCTGTCCTTCAAAATTTCAAACTATAGTTAAATGTTAAATGTCCCTGACAAGTGTCTTTTCCACTGATAGTTGGACAACGCATTTAGACCAGGGGTAAAGGTAGGACAGGTATATCGCATGGCATTAAAAAAAATACATATTAGCCTATGAGCTAAATGACGTTAGTTGTCACTTTTCCATTGGACATCTGCACAAAACTTTACCGGTATTTACTAAATGTCGAAAAAACAAGTGTGTAATGACGGTTTTTCCATTAAATCACAAATGTGATGATTTGTTTATTTATTATCGTGAAATGACACGAGAAGTCATTCCATAAACATGGTGACAAACGTAAATATTGTGTTGATTTACAGATATATTCATTATTATTATATATTTCCCCTCTATCCCATACTAAATTAAAAAATGATTGGGTTTCTTGGTATGTCCGCACATATGATGTTTCTTTTAAAACTCTTCTTCTTCGCTTGTTGTAACATCCGTCAACATCTGTTTTTTTTAATTCACGTGACTCTAGTTATGGAAAAAGGTCTTTCCATTGCAGTTTTGTGTGACATAACAATTGTGCTATGCCTGAAAAACCACCTATTGCCAGCACAAAAATGTTTAATCAAAAAACAAGAGTTTTGGTGAAACTGTTTTTTTTTTTTTTTTTAGTAGTATTTTTATGTGCAAGTTATATTTGCGCAATTTGAGGGTCAATGGAAAAGCGGCTGCTGTTTCCGCCAGGATTCAAACCCCCAGCCTCTCACATCATAGTCATTAGTATTTCCTACTGATCTATCCGCTGATATATATTAATATATAGTGGATGTACATCATTTTGTCGCGGTCATTTGAAAAAGTATTTCACAAGTCGTAAAAGTTAGATGATCTTATGACATTCCATTTCTGAGGAAGGTCTTGGTACTTTTCGGCATTTGACTTTTACTCCTGTGGGAGGTGCTTAAGGCTCTCCTACCTCTTGTATTGGAGGGGGTCTACTGCACATGCACCATTTATAATGACAGTCTATTATTATATACATACATACATACATACATACATACATACATATATATATATATATATATATATATATATATATATATATATATATATATATATGTGTGTGTGTGTCTGTGTGTATATTTGTTATATGAATATGCATTTACATATATGTGTTATTGTATTATGTGTTTATGTGAATCATATTATATTTGTTCATAATAATATAAAGCTAGAAACCAAATTATTTAATAAGTATCAGTCATATTATAGTATATCGTATAGATATGCTTAGACTAGGAAGATTATTATTGTTATTAATTATTTAAGGAGAAGGGGTGGGAGTTTATACTTCTTCTCATTCCTTTTTAAATATGTATTATATGTCTTATGTTTAAGTGTTTTGTTTATTTATTTTCTTCTGTTTTGAGATTCATATTCAAAATAAATACATCAATCAATCAATCAATATCTATATCTATATCTATATATATATAATTTTTGTAAAGGGAGAGCCAATTTTTGCGCCCCACATTTTTAAACTCCACATGAATGCAGATTACACATGGTACTCATGGGCTGCATCATGTATAGCTCGTTTATTTAAATATTCATGATTTTGTGAAATGATTTGATGTGATTCCTATTGTCTTCTTCATGTGAGACAGGGGAGCGGTGCCCTAATGCCGTTTCTTGACAAATTCAGTACCGTTTGCTTGTCAGGTAGTGGCTCCATGTGACTGGGACTGAGAGTCTTCCCCTCTGGGTCTTTGTCTCCATGCATCAGCTGAATATGCTGATCCAGAAGCACTCTTTTAGTGAACGGTTGACTGACTGCTGGACAGTGTCTATCAAAGTACAAGAAAAACAACAATTAAAATCTTTACAAGTTTCTTCTTTTCAGTGCTATATACACTCACATTCTCTGTCAGTGCATATTCAGGATATAAGAACTGTATGCAAACCAATCGGTAATGCCTATTTCTTATTAGAATATAAAAAAGGATGTGTATCCAAACTCACGGGCAGGTGTAGACCTTCCTCAGCCCCTTGTGTTTGAGGCGGTTGTGACGACAGAGACTGTGAGAAGAACTGAAGGACTTATCACACTGTCTGCATGGATGTTTTTTCAGGATCTGACACAGAAGAAGAGGGTGGATAAGATACCATGTTACAATCATGAGGGTGTTAAAGGTTCACTGTGTACATTTAGGAGGACCTAGAAGCTGGACATGAATGTGTAACATTAGATTTTGTTTTTGGTATCACAAAATGACCAGTTTATATCTACAGGGAGAGTGGGTCACCTCCACACAGTCTGCCATGTTCTAATGCCAAATTTACACAGTACCAGTTACTATTCACTTAAATGGAAAGTTTATATTATCTGCCATTTACAGTGGCCCTGAAGGAAAAACCACAATGACTAATTGCAAAGCACACAAGAAAAAAAACACACAAGAAAAAGAACATCACACAAACAAGAATAAAAAACACACAAGAAAAAGAAAATTTTCCAGAAGGGCTTTTTTGTTGCTTGCATGATTTTCTTTTTCTTGTGCACGTTTTTTTTTTTTTTTTTTTTTTCTTGTGTGCCTTTCTTTTTCTTGTGTGCTTTACAGTTTTTCATTGTGGTTTGCCCTTCAGGGCCACCGTAGGCCATTAGGTGTTTGTTAATCAAAACAACAGCAAGACTTATTATTGTACTTTGCAGATCCAGCAATTCTGTTTTTGCTAAAAACTATGAAAGCATTAAACATATAAACCACACTGTGGGAGTGAACTTAGAGCATTTCAGTAAGATACACCTCAATAAAATCACTGACATTTAGTGGTAAATTATATTCATTTGATGGTAAATGGACTTGGGTTTCTGTAGGGCTTTTGTACCTTGATGGCACATTCACCCACTGCACACACAAACACACACAAACACACAACAGTCAGTCACAGCAGCTTTGGGTCAGTGTCTTGCTCAAAGACAGTTCGACATCTCAGCGGATACCAAAAGTTGCAATCATTTGTGAGCATCTCTGAAACAGTGTTTTCATGTCTATTCTAATTATATATTGTCTATAGTAAAATGTACTGTTGTTTTTGTTAGTTGTTAACCATGTTAATTATTATAATGTACGTTATTACCACCGCCAAGGAGGTTATGTTTTGTCCAGCGTTAGTTTGTCTGTCTGTCTGTGTGCAAGATAACTCAAAAAGTTACGGACGGATTTGGATGAAAATTTCAGGAAATGTTGATACTGGCACAAGGAAGAAATAATTAAATTTTGGTGGTGATCAGGGGTGGGGGGCCACTGATCTGCCGAGGTCTGCGCTCTCCGAATGCTTTTCTAGAAAAGACAGCGCAGACCTCCACCAAGGCAGATCAGTGCCCCCCACCCTTATCACCACCAAAATTTAATCATTTCTTCCTTGTGCCAGTATCAACATTTCCTGAAATTTTCATCCAAATCCGGGGCTCTGATCTGCCTTGGCTGAGGTCTGCGCTCTCTAAGTACTTCTAGTATATCACATGTTACTATCACTTCAATTTCCAAATATTACATCAATTTATGACACTAACAAAATTTTCTAAATGTATATTGACATATGAACTTTTTATTCCTGTTTGATTTTTCAATAAAAATATTCAGTCACGCAGTCGACTAAATCACACAGAAAGTGTCTGTGCTCACAGAAGCTGAAAAATCCAACAATAACAAACATATTATGACTCTATATTGACAACTGAAAGGCATATTTGGCGTACAACTAGAGGGAGCTTACTGATGTTCTGACTTTCACCTATAGTCATGAGCTCTGGGTAGTGACCAAAAGAACAAGGTTGAGAAAACAAGCGGCCGAAATGAGTTTCCTCCACAGGTTGGCCGGGTTCAGCCTTAGAGATAAGGGGAGGAGCTCAGACACGTGGGAAGGACTCAGAGTAGGGCCACTGCTCCTCCACATCCAGAGGAGCCAGTAAAGGTGGTTCAGGCATCTAGTGAGGATGCCTCCCAGACGCCTCCCTCGAGGCTGATCGAGGACACGCTGGAGGGTTTCTATCTCTGGGCTGGCCTGGGAACACCTCAGGATTCCCCCAGAAGAGCTGGTGGAAGTGGCTGAGGAGGAGGGCTGTCTGGGTTCCTCTGCTGAGGCTGCTGCCCGCAAGACCCAGACCCGGATAAGAGGAAGATGACGATGATGACGCAACAGAAACATTTTGTGACTAGTTAATAGTGTTTTTCAACCTTAACATCACAACTTCACGTGGGGTCACCTGGAATTCAATTATGGTCGCGTGAAATTTCTAGTCATTGATTTAAAAAAATTACTAATAAAAAATATTTTTTAATGATTCAATATATATTTCAACACTGCACACTTTTCCTAATAAAAAATTAAATTCAAATAAAATGCGGGATATAATATCTGAGAGGGCATATCTTGATTGACCCAATCATGTGACCACGCGCATTACTATGCTTCAACCTGCCACAGTCACAGTCAGAAAACTGGACCGAACAAAGTATGGAAAGATTTCTTCGCCCACCTGGCCCCACTAAGACATCTAGGAGAAACTGAGAAGCAGACACCAAAAAGGTGCATTATATACATTATATTATATAGCCTAAATGTCTTCTAAAATTAACATTTATTTGCATCATAGTATAGCAAACTATTACATACTAAAAAACAAATTAATTTTAGCAAAAAAAAATGTGGAGTCACCTAGAAATTTGTGATGTTAAAATGAGGTCACGAGCCAAAAAAGAGTGGGAACTACTGAGTTAACATAATAACTCTTCAGTAAAGGGAAGAGAAAACACTGCCTCCGAAATGCTCACAAATTTTAGTATATGCCCGATATCTCCCCATGTGGACCAGAGTCTGAACCACCAACTCTTGGGTTCATAAACAACCTGCTCTATCTCCTGAGTCACAGCGTCATGCCGGCCACAAGACACCTTAAATATTATGACACATATAGCACAATGCAGTCACTCTGAACAGATAATAATAATAACACTGGGTCACAAAAAAATGTTTTTTGCAAGTTGTCTAGGTTTTTTCAACTGAATTAGGACCATTTTGCACCGCTAAATCCAAAAATGACATCTGTTTTTCTCAATCAGGTCAAGTTTTTTTTGCTAATTTGATTTTGAAAAATTTGATCTTCTCACAATCTGCGCACAAACTTTATCTTGGTCACCAAGTTTAATACCAAAATAAGATTGGTAAGCACACTTTATGAAACTTGTGACTTGATTGCTGTTAGGTACAATGGTGTATTCACCGCAGATGTAGCAGAATACGTCAGGCTTATTTTTGCAAGATCTTCTAGTCGAAGCCATTTCATTCACCTGTAATATTAAAAAAAACATTAATCATAAATTGGCAAAAGTAAAATCTTCAGAACTCGTTTATTGCAAGAAATATGAAAAAATTTTGTGTCATATGATGTGAAAATGCCCATAAATGTAAGCAAAAATGTTAAAAAGCCAATATGTAGCATAGTTCAGAAAGTTGACCTGATTGAGCGAAATTAATGTGATTTTTGGATTCAGCACACCAAAATTATCCTAAATCAGCTCAAAAAACTTAAACAATAAATTTGTTGTTGACCAGTGTAATGGATTAGATTTATAAAGCACTTTTCTATGAATGCATACTCAAAGCATGCACAGTGGATCCATTATTCATTCACTCTCACATTCTCCCTCTGGTGGTGGTAAACCACATATGTAACCACAGCTGCCCTGAGGCAGACTGACAGAAGCGTGGCTGCCAATTCACGTCTGCAGCCCCTCCTTCATACATTCGTAGCAGCACTGGAGGCAAGGAGGGTGAAGTGTCTTGCCCAAGGACACAAAACATGACTGGGACAGAGCGGGATTCGAATCGCCAACCCTTCAGTTATTGAACGACCCGCTCTACCATCTGAGCCATGGCCACCCCATCAAGACAAAACAAGACAAGAATTTGGCCCAATCCCAATTCACCCCCTGGCCCCTCCCCCTAACCCCTCCCCCTCCTTTTAGCACATTCAGGTGAAGGGGTAGTGTTGTCCTGATTCTCAATTAGTTGGAGGGGAAGGGCTAAAGTGGAGGGCTGTTTGGGCTTCGAAATGGAGATTTTCCAGGACCACAATACGAACGGAGGGGTAGGAGAAATTTCCCATAATGCTGTTCAAATCAATGGCAAGATGGAGCAAAAACACAGCAAAAACAGTGCAGCAGTGTGATGAAAGAAACACACAAATATACGTATTTCTGCGATTTATAGTTGATAGCCGTAAAAAGATGCCCAATGGCTATGCAACAGAGCTACTAACGGCATGATGAATACTTTCAGAAACAAAGTTGTCGCATCTGTTAATTGCGGCGTCAATGACTGCTGATGACGTAACAGGTCGCGAAGGGTTATCCCATTTCATAGGGGAATGTTTCAACCCCTACCCCTTGCAGTTCCATTTCAAAGGGTAGTGCCAAGTGCAAGGGCCGAAGGGGTAGGGGTTGGGGTAAGGGGAGGGGCCAAGGGGTGAATTGGGATTGGGCCAAAGACTAAAGAGGATTTTTCTGTGTTTTAAATCAAATCAATTCAAATATAATTTCATTTATATTGTGTCACATCATAACAAAACTTATCTTATGACACTTTACATTTAGAGCTGGTCTAAACTTGACTCTTCAGCCAATTTACAGAATCCTCCAGGAGCAAACACCTTAACGGCCACCGGTAGTTGGAATGAGGTGAGGGGTGTTTATTTGGTTGCACTCTACAAGTTCACCTCTAGATGCCACTAAAGACTATGACCTGAGCCTTTAATACAAACAGAATCCACTGGAGTTACATGACAAACAGAATCACAGTTCCAAACATGTACCTTGCCGTGCTCGCGCCTCATGTGTGCCACGTACACTTCCCTGGAGCTGAAGACGGTGCTGCAGTCTGCACATGTGTATCCTGTGCTGGGAGGGGTTTTCGCCTCCGCCGGGCAGTTACTGTTGGGTTTTTTTAGTCGTGAGGGAGATGACCTCTTTTCCCCCTTGTCCTGACCATTTATGCTTCCTCCGTCTTTGTTGCTATTATTAGTAGGGCTGTTGCTGCAGGTGCTGTTATTAGTGGGCTTGGTGCTGAGGGGCAGGTTGATGCCCAAATTTGGTGGTCCCTCGATGGTCTTCAGGGTACCATGAATAGTCTGAAAAGGCGCCGTGAGGCAGAATTTAGAATCTGATTAGCATGAAAATTGTAATAATAATAATAATAATAATAATAACTAGAAAAGCACTCGGAGAACACAGACCTCTGCCAAGGCAGATCAGTGCCCCCCCCCCCGAGGTTTGTCTATCTGTTTGTTTGTCCGTCTCTCCGTGTGCAAGATAACTCAGAAAGTTTTGGATGGATTTGGATGAAAATTTAAGGAAATGTTGATACTGGCACAAGGAACAAATGATTAAAATTTGGTGATGATCGGGGGGGGGGGGGGGGGGGGGGGCACTGATCTGCCTTGGCGGAGGTCTGCGCTCTCTTTTCTAGAAAAGCATGCGGAGAGCACAGACCTCCTCCAAGGCCGATCAGTGGGCCCACCCCCGATCACCACCAAAATTTAATCATTTGTTCCTTGTGCCAGAATCAACATTTCCTGAAAATTTCATCCAAGTCCGTCCCTAACTTTTTGAGTTATCTTGCACACAAACAGAGAAACCAACACCGGCAAAAACATAACCTCCTTGGCGGAGGTAATAATAATAATAATAATAATAATAATAATAATAATAATAATGTTTATGTTTATGCATTTAGCAAACGCTTTTTTCCAAAGCGACTTACAGGGGAAAACCAATTAAATCACTCAATCAATCAAATTTTATTTATATAATGCCAGATCACAAAAAAATCTGTATAATAATAATAATAATAATAATAATAATAATAATAATAATAATAATAATAATAATAATAATAATAACACTTTACCAAAAATAAATTCATGAGATTAACTTTCAATAAATTAGATGCTCACAATTTTCCACCCAAGCTTTTATTTTTTTTCTAAATGGCCTTGTTTATCAAACTAAGCCTAAATAGCTGCTTTATTCCTACCTTTATATGGTCCAACATGAGTTGTTTCTGTGCATAATGCATGGAGCAGTCCGGGCATTTAAACACTGAAACTTTATGATTAATGACGTGCTGGTCGAAGTGAGTGTAGAGCAGAGACTGTAGAGTGAACACAGTGTCACACATAGAACACTTGTAGATCACCCTGAAAAACAGACAAAAGAACAAAAAAAGGACATGAATCATCAAATGAATAAGTGTTTTGTGAGATAACACTGGTCTACAATTTTTTAGAAATGATTTGCTTCAGAGATTAAATGTGCTAAATGTTATGTATTTTAATAAGATTAATTGGAAAATAAATGACAAAAGTGCCGGTTTGCTGATGTTTTCAAGGTATATGATTAAGTGTTATTACACATATATATTGGTTTATGTACATTTCTATAATAGTTTTATAAATCTTCCACTAAATAGAACCTGTAAAGTGAATGAATTCTAATGTGCAGACAGTGTTTTGAAGTAGATCTTGTAGCTCTGAGACAAATATTCCTTTTGAGTCAAACCCATTCTCTCGTTAATTCTTGAATTTCACATTTTGACCCAAGGCTGTATCTTGGAAAGTTCAGCCAACCAGCATTTTTGACTTGATTTTTCTTTATCGATGACTCTCATGTGGTAAAATTTCATTCCTTTTATTCTGGAAGCATTTTCCTTGTAGACCAGTGTAATCCATAATTTGACTTTCATTAGAGCTAACCCAGGGCCCGACCCACAGTGAACACCTGCTCCTGAACACCTGAATTATCTGTTGTGCTGATGATGGATGTCAGTTAAAGGTTGCCAAATGGAAAAAAACAATCTCAAGTAAAGCCACCATGTCTAAAATCCCCAAATCCTTCTACTGACGGAGCAGCAAAAATGATTGTTCTCAGAAAATTCATTAGACATGGGTGTTGGGTAACGTTACTGTGTAACTGTGTGAAAAGATGAGCATACTTGTGTTTCGTTTTCTATGTAAGGTAGTAATTTTTCAAGACGTGCGTGGTATGCTAACATATAGAAGCGTATTTAAAATAAACTTTTACATTTTATGCATAACATCAAAAGTCCCAGATTAATGGTCCATTGTGTCAGATTTCTGTTTGTCCATGTGCTTAAACAGTCTATTATTTGTACTGTACTGGGAACTGTTGACACGCTGTATTTCTAACCCAGTGGTTCCAACCTTTTTCGGTTCGTGACCCCATTTCAACGTCACAAATTTTTGGTCACCCCAGAACGGAGACTCTTTTTTTTTTTTTTGCAGAAATTAATTGTTAATCATGTTTGCCATAATATGTTGCAAATAGACGTTAATTTTAGAGGACATTTAGTCTGTATAATGTATATTATTCTGGACGGAGGCAGAAAAGCCAGGTGTAGATTACTGCACAAAGTGAGAATTTGATTTTCCTTGGTCAGGATATGTACAGTCAGTCCAACTTGGATTTACAAGGCTGACAATTAATACTGAACAAACAAGAACTCAGACTATGAATTATGAAAGAGCTGCAGCATCTGAAACCGACCACAATGAACATTTGACAGATAAACAGAACCACAGTGCTTCAGTTTCAGACTCACAGTTTGTCATGTCTTTTATATATTGTGACTGTCTCTCTCAACTCACCATATATTTTTTATTAGTAAGTTTTAGTTTTGTTTTGTTTTTTTTATGAATTATTTGAAATTTCAGGCAACCCCATATGGGGTCCTGACCCCAAAGTTGAAAATCACTGCCCTAAAGTCCCGAAACAGTATTGTTTGTCTGAAGAAAACATAACCTCCACACTTGGCGGAGGTAATTAAGTTATCAGAAGCCGCTGTAGCATTCAAGAGTAGTACGAAGTGCATCTTGGGATATTTTCACAGCCAAGTCTACATAACTCTCCAACCAGTGCATCCTTGGTTTAAGCTAACTGACAAAAACAACATACAGTTATTCCATGTGTTCTTGGTTTATATAAACTTTAAATTAGGGAGTACAGTTGGTGTCAGCTGCTGCCTTATCAGTACAGACAGCTGCCTGTCGGCCAGCTGAGCCCATAAAAAAGAAAAAAAGAAAAAAAAAAGAAAGAGCTGCAGCATCTGAAACTGACCACAATGAACATTTGACAGATAAACAGTACCACAGTGCTTCAGTTTCACACTCACAGTTTGTCATGTCTTTTATGTATTGTGAATGTCTCTCTCAACTCACCATATATTTTTTATTAGTAAGTTGATTTTTTTTATTTTTTATTTTTTTCAATTACCAGGAATTTCAGGCGACCTCACTGAATTCCAGGCGACCTCACGTGGGGTCCCGACCCCAAGGTTGAAAAACACAGTTCTAAGTTGACAGAAACTGGTGTTGAAAGCACTGAGTATAAATGCTACCTTTAGGATTTTCACAGAAAATTCAGCCTAAATCCTCCACAAAAACATCAGTCTAAAGGTTGTTATCAAGCCCATCTTTGCAGATTTGGTCGTAAGCCCTTTGAGGAAATTGTCAGTGTTGTGAGTAATCATTTAGCGATCAGCGTTCCAGATAAAACTCAACAAAACTCCACAAACAAAGGAAATAGGTCACACAATACAGGTGATGTAACTAAACAGACAACATTAGAAGGAGGTCAGGTTTAGGGCTAGGTTAAATATCCAACAAGAGGTAAAACTGATGAGTATGTTTCCATTCTTTATCTGTTTGATTTTCACCCTTTCTAGTCTGTTTTTCCAACCCTAAGCAAAGTTTTTTTTTAAATCCCAATCTGGCTACCCTGCATGTTTGAAAAATAAACCTACATGGGTAAAAGAAAGTCAGAGAAGATGGCAATTTTTAAGGTTCACACACCGGAATTAAAAATACATGTAAATGTTTTCATATCGTTAGCCTCATAGCATAATTGCCCAAGTCATACACTATATGGACAAAAGTATGTGGACACGTGTTTCTTTTCTAACAGGGGTCTGGGATACAAAACAATAATGACAAATATCATAAAGTAGTTTTATATTGGGATAAATATCATATTAATTATTAATATTAATGTTTATATATCAGAAATCATGAACAGGACAACTTACAGCTGTAGACATGATGTGTCCCAATATTTTTGTCTATATAGTTTACAAACATTAATATTTTCTTAAAGTTTAATGGGAGATTTTTCATATTAAGTGAGATGTGAAGAAAGTAGATGGTTAGATGTGGTAGACAATTATTGTTTTCAGTCAGAGCATGAAAAATATTTTAGAAATTTAGAGGAAGAACATTTAGAGTCATAGTCATGAATAAAAAAAAATCAGTGTTGAGAGAAATGAATTAAAAACCATCTCTGAGGCATTTTGGAAACAAAGATAACAATTTAACCCAAACTAACCAATGCAATGATATTGATCCCAATATTAAACTATATTCTGACCAAGGTTATAACAGTTTTGGATTTTTCATTATAGTTTAGTTTTATTTAGTTTTGACTTTTTTTTCTCTAATTCAGTTAGTTTTAATTCGTTTTTAGAGCAGGTTGGCTAGTTTTTATTAGTTTTCATTTTTTTCTAAATGCTTAGTTTTAACAGGGGGATCACAGTCCTCAGCCTCCCGGGGAAAGTCTATTCCAGGGTACTGGAGAGGAGGATCCGACCGATTGTCGAACCTCGGATCCAGGAGGAACAATGCGGTTTTCGTTCCGGTCACGGAACGCTGGACCAGCTCTACACTCTCCATCGGGTGCTCGAGGGTTCATGGGAGTTCACCCAACCAGTCCACATGTGTTTTGTGGATTTGGAGAAGGCGTTAGACCGTGTCCCTCTTGGTATCCTGTGGGGGGTGCTTCAGGAGTATGGGGTCCGGGGCCCTCTGCTGAAGGCAGTCCAGTCCTTGTATGACCGAAGCAGGAGTCTGGTTCGCATTGCCGGCAGTAAGTCAGACCTGTTCCAGGTGCACGATGGACTCCAGCAGGGCTGCCCTTTGTCACCGGTTCTGTTCATAATTTTTATGGACAGAATTTCTAGGCACAGCCAGGGGCCGGAGGGGGTCCGGTTTGGGGACCACAAGATTTCATCTCTGCTTTTTGCAGATGACATTGTCCTGTTGGCCTCATTGAACCTGGACCTTCAGTGTGCCCTGGGGCGGTTTGCAGCCGAGTGTGAAGCGAGTGGGATGAGGATCAGCACCTCCAAATCCGAGGCCATGGTTCTCGACCGGAAAAAGGTGGTCTGCCCTCTCTGGGTCGGCGGAGAGTCTTTGCCCCAAGTGGAGGAGTTTAAGTATCTTGGGGTCTTGTTCACGAGTGAGGGAAGGATGGAGCGTGAGATTGACAAACGGATCGGTGCAGCATCTGCAGTGATGCAGTCGCTGTACCGGTCGGTTGTGGTAAAGAAGGAGCTGAGCCGAGAGGCGAAGCTCTCGATTTACCGGTCAATCTACGTTCCTACCCTCACCTATGGTCATGAGCTTTGGGTCATGACCGAAAGGACAAGATCCCGGATACAAGCGGTCAAAATGAGTTTCCTCCATAGGGTGGCTGGGTGCACCCTTAGGGATAGGGTGAGGAGCTCAGTCACCAGGGAGGAGCTCAGAGTGGAGCCGCTGCTCCTCCGTGTCGAGAGGGGCCAGCTGAGGTGGCTCGGGCATCTGTTTCAGATGCCTCCTGGACGCCTCCCTGGGGAGGTGTTCCAGGCATGTCCCACCGGGAGGAGGCCTCGGGGAAGACCTAGGACATGCTGGAGAGACTATGTCTCTCGGCTGGCCTGGGAACACCTTGGGGTCCCCCGGAAGAGCTGGAGGAGGTATCTGGGGAGAGGGAAGTCCGGGCATCCCTGCTTTGACTGTTGCCCCTGCGACCAGGCCCCAGATAAGCGGCAGATAATGGATGGATGGATGCTTAGTTTTAGTCTAGTTTTAGTATTAATTTTAGTTTTGTCGTATCTTTTATTTTCTTCACCGTCGTATTCAAATAAATCCCATACCAACTCTACTGTTTTCTCCCAACTTTAGTCTCCATGGTAGAGTGGGGACGAGAAGACGACTGTAAACCACAAGTGATGACAAGTGACGGACCGTGAAGTACCATATGGTGCCACTAGCTAAAACTGCTAGAGCGAAATAAATCGCTTTCGTATCAATCCAACGTTGACAAAGACGAAAATGAAGGGAATTTTATCCATAATTTTTAAATATATAGTTATATAGTTAGCTTTGTAAGCACACAATACAGTTTCAGTTAGTTGTCGTATTTTTCTTTTAATTATAGTTTTTATTTATTTCAGTTAACAAAAATGTTTTTCAATTTCGTCATTTTGTTAGTTTTCGTTAATAATAATCATCTTGATTCTGATATTTCTCATTATTGTTTTGTATTCCAGACCCCTGTTAGAAAAGAAACACCTGAATTCCACATGTCCACATACTTTTGTCCATATAGTGGATGACTTGTAGTAGTTTAAGACACATGCAACAAACAGGACACTGAATGTAGTTTTTATCAGGTTTAAAACTAAACAGTAAAAGCTCTTATCCAGTATTTGTAGACCTACTTTGGTTCTCCTGCCTTCACTCCTGGATGCTGAGTGTAGGCGTGGGAGTGGGTTCCAGGTGCAGACTTGAAGGCCATGGGGCAGATGGAACATTTATAGAAGATCTCACAGTGAGTACTTTGGATGTGCGACTTGAGAGTTGCAACATCAGCAAAGATCACACTACAGTGGATACAGCTGGAAAAAGAAGGGATACAAACAAAGGAAAAGGATGACACTAATTCCTCTGACAGAAACGGTTTTTAATTTAGAACTGTCTTCATCAACCCAGGAGAGAAAATTAGATGTTGTGCAGATTCTGTGTGTACGTCTGAGATTAAAGAAGGACCAGCCTGTGATGTCAGATATACAAGTATTTAATGTATATTATTATGCATTGAACATACAGAGTAGATATCGTCTCAACTTTGGGACATTATCTTCTTTTAATACATTCATGGAAGATGGACCAGCTTACGTAGTCAAATAATGAGTAATGTCTTATATCATTGTAACTATGACATTTCAAATTTTCCTCCTAACGGTAATTGTGAATAAATGTACTGTGATTGTCAGACTGATTTGTGCACAGTGTTTTAATAACTAGAATTACAAATGACGCCATAAGTGATGATTAAAGCAATGGCGCTCACTGAATGGTACTTTTGGGTCATTTCTACCAAAGTGGACTTTAATAACAGAGTTGATGCAGACTCACCGATAGCCGACTCTTCGGGTGTAGTGCAGGCAGTTTTTGGTGACGTGGGACTGGAAGTGGACAGAACGACAACTGGCACCGCATTCAGGGCAGATGTAAGGAGACTTATGTTGGTGAATTCGCTGGTGTGACAGAAAGCTGCACTGATTCGGGAGGAGCATTTGGCAGATAGTGCATGTTTTCTGCGGGTACAGACAAAAACATGGTTTATTATCGGTAGTTAAGAGTGGGTGTTAAGGCATCAGGCCAACCCAATCACATTTAGATCTACTGCCTACCTGTGTGAAGAGGTTTGTGAATGTAAGTTTGGGAAAAATCTCCAAGGACATGTCTTTATAAGAAATATTTGTTATTATTTGGGATATGTTCCAGATAATTTTAACCCTATAATGCCAAACATATATTTTTGATACATGACTTTTGAAGCCCTCTACATGATCAGTGTGATATTTTTTCCTGTAAAACCTGATGTATACAATTAGATACATGCAATACACGAATTATCCACCAGGGGGGAGGAATTCATTCACCAGAGGCCTTTCCAGTGACACTACAAGACTGTCATTAATGAGGAAGGAGGCAGAACTTCGACAATTTAGAAAAGGAATGATCAATTTGTTACACGTGTTTGTTATATTATGTTTTTGTTTATTCAAAAATAATTATATTTTAGCATTGAGACCTGATATATCAAATATGATACAAAATTTAAACTCATACATGGAAATTGATGTTTGAAAAAAGTTTTTTTGGTTGTTCAGAAGGACCAATAAAGGCTCCAGTTGCAAAGAGCTGGAATTTTCTGTCAATGATTTAATGGTTCAGGCTTTACAGGGTTAACTTTAGTTTTCTTTGAAGGCCCTTTAAATTACATATATTTTAGTACTATTATATTGATATTATAGTATTAATTAAATATGTACTTTTTAAATTAGCTCCTATGAAACAATGTGACATGACAGAAAGGTAACTATCATTTAGTTTCAGTCCATAAATAAAATGTGAACATACTGTCATTCTACAAATCTGATATGGCAAAGATGTTAGCAAACAGTAGCTCATCCACATATCAAGCAACGTCCACATGTTTGTTGCCAAGTTACTGTTTCTGGCCATAGAGTTGAACAGACCGATAACCAGATTAATTCTTTTTAGCTCTCTTTTTGGTCTCCACTAACTGATCCTGCTCAGTGCTCCCCTGTTCACTTCATCTGTTTATCATGTTCTGCATTGTTCAATAAGTTCCTTAGAGGTTTTTCACTTGAAACATTTGCCTGCAACCGTTGGAAACCATGATGATTGGAGCACTAAGAGTAAGCCAAAGTTCCTTGACTTAAAATAAAAACAATGAGATTAAAAGATGCAATAAAACTCTGTAGAAGCAAACTGCAGAGTCAGGAGACTCTTTTAATATGTAGCATTACTCTTCCAGTAAAAAGAGCTGTTTTATTTTAGTTCAAATAACGTTTCACCATTCTGGTTCTAGAGCACCATGAATCGTATTGACCCTTTACGTGACAAAGCTGCAATATTGCAAAAAGCAACATAACTGAATGTAACAGACAGCTTTTTGAAATCTTGATATAAAAATTTTATATTAAAAAAAATGTGTATACGAGGGCTGTTCAATAAGTTCATGGCCTCACCCAGAAATACTGGTTGTTATAATACAGGATGTTACATTCTTTCGTGATGGGATAGTGATGCTTGAACATCGACGGACTAAGTGCATTGCTGTAAATGGAGATTATGTTGAAAAATAAAATATAAATTATCAGTCTGTGTTGTTCTGTTCTGGGTGAGGCCATGAACTTATTGAACGGCCCTCGTAAACCTCTGATGCCTAAAGGGTTAACATGTGTCGGCAGCAAGCAAACTAAATTGTTGCTCCTCTGCATAAATGTTTTGTAAATGAAACAGAATCTTATAACATTCATCCACACACCTGCCCATTGGACTCCAGTGCCTGTTGATAGTGCATGGCTAGAGAACTGTCATCCTGAAACATTTCATTACACTCCAAGCACTTGAGGCTGTGCCTGCAGAGTTTTGATGCGTCATCCTCCAAAGGCATGGCTGCCACAACAGGAGCACTACATGGAGCTGATATCACTGCAGTTTGTGACCCACCACCGGCGACTTTTCCAGAGATTTGACTGGTAGGTGCTTGTGCTTGGGAGGTGGAGGCACTACTGGTGATACTGGGGGAGCCTAAAGTGGCGATCATTTGATCAGCGGGAATTGGCTTTAGGATTAGATGTGAGCACTGCATGACCACCCCTTTGTCTTTGTGGCCCCTGGCGTGAGACAACAAGCTGCATTTGTTATAGAACACTAGACTCTTGGCACAGTGGTTGCAAGTCACCTCGATCCTCACACTCCGACGTTCGTAGTGCTGGGTCAGGCTCTTCTCCAGAGCAAAGGAATCTCCACACTCCAGACACTTGTAGCCACGAGATGGTAGAGAGATGCAGGCTGAGGTTGGAGGAGAAAGATTTGGGACATACACAGGAACAGGATTTATGCTACTCAGGACTTTATTGAAGGCATCCACCACGGAACTTTGTGAGCTTGTGAACACTTGAACCCTCGAAACTTTCTTTGAGGCCTGACCAGAGAGAATGGTCTGCTGTTTGGCTTGTTGTGATTGCTGGGGTTGTTTGGATGAGGAGAGGGCCTGCTGGAGATCACAGGCAGCAGAAGATACAGTTTGAGGCAGAAGATTGAGGTTACTTAAATGGACTGTCTTTGGCACAAGTTTGGCATTAGCCAGACTAGAGGCAGGTATCATGACAGTCTGTTGCTGGATGGCATTTGCCGCTTTAAGAATGGCACTGCTGGCGCTTTGCACCGATGAAGCAGGGATGACTGTAGCTTTAACTGTGGTGTTGTTTGACAGCTTAAGGTTGATGACTTGAGAACCAGCTGTCTTGACTGCTGAAACTGGCAGGAAAGCAGTCGCTACAGGTTTAATTGTCATCTGCTTGGTGATTTCATTAGACGAGCCTCCAGTGGTGGTGACTACTGTCGCTGGCAAAGAATGCCTTGTGGGAGATGAGAAAATTGCACCAGTGGTCCCTATGAAAGATGGGCTTTTGGACATTTCTGCTTTTTTCAGGCCATCAGGCTCAAATTCTGGGAGAACTCGGGTGACAGTACGCTTGATCTGTCCTGATGAAGTCTTGATTGTTTTGATTCTGACCTTTGGGATTACTGGGGTGGTGTCTGTACTTGAGCATGGAGATCCTTTGCTGCTACACTCGCTTGTGATACTAGATGGGCTGTCTGGTTGTCTTGTTAGCAACCTCTTTGCAATCTCTAGTGCTGACTCCTGATCATGTGGCTTCTCTGAAGCTTGAGTGCTTTCGCAGGCATCTTTTTGGGGACTGACACGTAAAGATTCTTTGCGTGCCATTGGAGAATCCAAGACACCAGAGTCTGCAGCACTAGCCTTTTTGGCACTAAGAGCTGCTATTGCTGCTATACATGAGGAGAGTTTAACAGAAGATTTGGTTTTGACTGGGGAGATATTGGACATACTAACTGGCCCCAGTGGCTCTTCACCTTTATTCCACTCTTGTTCACTGAGGACCGCTTCTTTTGTTTCCTCCTCAGGTGTACCCACAGGAGGTGAGCTGCTCAACTTGGAACAACTCAGATTTTCATTGCTGTTGTTGTTCTGATCAAGTTTTAGGTCCCCATTTGCTCTTGATTTAGAGAGATTGTCCACTGATACAGGTGATTTTGGATTCTGTTCCTCCCTTGCAGTAATTGATCTGTAGAATGACTGGCCCCCTTGCTTGTCCACAGGGTCATCCACCTCAATCTTTTCATCATCATCAAACTCCTCAGCACTGGAAATTGGGCTGAACTGATTGAAGGTAGATGATGGGTTAACAGATTGCCCTTCCTCCCTGGGAACCTTCCATCCATTTTTTGTGTAATGATTACCAGGTGGTATGGTGGACAAAAAGCCATTATGACGTCCATTGCCATGTGCAACAGAATGGGGGTGAGAGTGTGACTGTCCTTCTTTCTCTGAAGTACTTCCACCATGTTCAGTAGCATCTGTGTTTCTGACGTTCTTAACAATAACGCTAACACCTACATCATGACCTGTTGAAGGGCTTTGGGTGTCATCTTCACTGGCAGTCACTGCACCACCGGTTTGCTTCAGCTGACCATCATGGTCGTCTTGATGTCCAGATTCAATAGCAGCTTTAGGATCCACCATGTCGGGGATGTCGAAGGCTGCCAGCAAGTCATCGAAGTCTGGTGTCTTCATATCTCCCATGGTCCTGCTCCAATTCCGATGAAGAGATCACCTGGGAACAGAGATAAAATGAAGGGAAAATGAGAACTCTGACTGAGTCAGTTAGTTGCACAAGGAATAACACCTGTGATTAAAATGAAACTGAAACAACCCATTCATGGTACATTACAATTTTTACTCACAATGACAAACAGGAAACTAATGGGGAAAGTCAGACTAACAATCATAATAATATAAAGAATATTATATGTTATGCATTTGGATAAAAGTAAATTATAATCTAATCTAATCTTGTCTTGTTCCAAAGGTATAACCTCCTAAGACCCAGCTATGGGTTTTCTGTCTACATTTGTAGACAAGAGTTTCACAACTTTATACAAAAAAAGAAAGGAAAAGAAAAGAAAATTGTCCACCACAAAAGACATTCCATAAAAATTTTAAAAACTACATCTGAAAAAACTGTTGCATCATGATGTTTCCAATATAGGCACTTATTTAATAAAAAAAAAAAAAAGCTTGTACTTTGCTGACATTTCCTGGGTCATAGGAGGTTAATCAGTGTTGAGTCTATCGTAACATTTTGTTGTGAAAATGTTACAATTTTTTTTTAAAATAAAAATAAATAAATAATTAAATAAATAAGTTATATATATATATATATATATATATATATATATAAACATTTAATTTTCATATTTTTATTGATATATTTTCTTATAAATATATCCTGTTGTATCACTGTGAAATGCTTAATGGGTGAAAAAAAAATACATATATATATATGTATATATATATATATATATATATATATATATATATATATATATATATATATATATATATATATATATATATATCCATATATATATATCCATATATATCCATATATATATATATATATATATATATATATATATATATATATATATATATATATATATATATATATATATATATATATATGTATGTATGTATAATTTTAAGCAAGTCATTTCATATGTAATGCTCCATAAATGTTTAAACTGCTTTTCTGTGCCAGTGGATTTTATGTGTAGTATATTTATAGTATATTTCTATTTTACCATGCGTATCTCCAGTTGCTGATTTCTGGGGCATGATAGTTAATTTATTTATTAGCAGACTGGGTGTTCTTGCCTCCTTTAACTTTAAATCAAACCATGTTTAAGTCTCATTAACAGGCTCTGTATAGGATACTGTACATACATCTTGTTCACTCCAAATGCTGGCCAACTTTATTGACACATTTCACAGAGACACAGGAGAACCACATGCTGATCTATATGGATTTGACATTTTTGTGGCATTAACCCTCCTCTAAACAAAGCATGTTTTTGTCTTCAATTTACCATGCTTTGAACTGTTGCACCGTAATTACTGACATAGGAGGAAAAATAGTATCAGAAATCAATTAATCCTTTTTTTTTTTTTTAAGCTGCATCTGGAACAAAGCCATGGCCTACCCTCAGGTTTGATGACGTTTGAGGTCCCTATCACTACTGGACAAACAGACGGAGCACTTTTGGTATATGAAGCAAATCAAATATAGTAGTCTATTTTTAGACATTTTTAATATTGATCAGCTTGTTCTGGACATGAGAATAACATGGAAATACTAGTATGAAGTATGATTATGAACATGAAGAAGAGAAAGAGACAGGGCTGATCATGGAGGTATAAAAATATCCAAAAATGAACAGTTTCATGTATCCACTGTATTTATTCACACCAAACAAGACATGTTCTCAGTTTTTATGATGTCTGTTTCTTACAATTTCCCAAGACTTACAAGGATATCACTGCTTAGCAATGAGCCAGACTATTTTTAAACGCAAGCATTGTAAATAAAATATGATCAGATGGAAATGCAGTGTGTCTGTATGTGGGTGAAGGGGACCAAACACACACAGCTACAGAACTGTTGTGCAGCTAAACCAGCTCACTGCTCATGGATCCAAATGCAGCTACATCTGCACACACACACACACACACACACACACACACACACACACATACACATTGGCCCATATTTTGTTAGAGTCAGCTTTGGTTTCAATAAGCAATCATTCGATATCCAGATGAGAGGATATTTATAGTGAGTCATGGTGTAAGTTTATGTGAATGTCATGAAAATAGCATGAGGAGAACAGGGCAAGCCAGAGAATGCAGTGAGGAGAAAAATGGCTGCTGAGCTGTGTGAGGCTGCAGCAGGGAGGAGAGGAGGGCCTAGTGGAAAGAACAGCTAGTCACAGCCATGACAGCCATAGCAGCCTGGCGTAGAAACAAAATGAAGGTTAAACACTGAAAATATGACAAATATACGACACGCGACCCCATCCTCGAGACCAGTTTAATGCACATGCGACATTAGTGCCTCAAATCCACACTCTGTGCAAAGACTTTTACAACCTGAGTAAAGTGAATGCAAAACAACAATAGTGGAAACATGCAGTTGAATGAGCCACTCCTCACCCTGTTTCCTCCGTCCCTCTCCAGCCACTAGCCAAACCTTCCTTCTTTCCTTCCTTCCATCCTGTAACAAACAGTCACAACACTACTGACCCACAAAAAAGCCATCCACCCCACCCTGCCTGGGAAAAAAAAAAAAAAAAAAATCCTGTTTCTTCCTAACCAAGGCCCACAATTCAGATTCAGGGTCAGGTTACATCCAGGGATCTGGTGAATAGTGGTGGTGATGGTCCTGGTTTGGATCCTCCTTAGTCATTCCCTGAACCACTAGCAGCCCTCAGACATGCAAACAGATAGATCATGCTCCTGTGTGTGTGTGAGTGTATATGTGTGCGTATATGTGTGTGTATGTGTGTGCAGGGAAAGCTCTAGCCTGCAGATTCACAGCCTCCCAGCCTTCCAGCCAGCCACGTCCCCCTGCCCTCATCCCTTCCCAATTCTCCTTGCTCCCCTCGCCGAGAGCCGCGCTGCAGAGCTCGACGACATCCCGCCGCCGGCAGCAGCTTCAACAGCAGCTTCAACAGCAGCAGCAGGGTCTGAGCCTGTGCCACAGAGGCTGAACTGTGAAGGGCTGCCATGGAGGAGCCTGGGCTACCCCTCTGTATTCCTCAGTGGAGCACAGACACAGCATTGTTCCTGTCAGCCCTCCATCTGCCTCAAACCGGTTTCAGCTGGTTCCGGTCACCCAGCATAAAGCACTGCGCTGCAATACGGCCTTAGACACACAGACGGCTCACAGGAAACACTGCAATGTTTTTACCACAGCTACACGTCAACAGTCGTACTGATGTGACACAAGATTTTATAGATGAATGAGGTTAAAGGAGATTGTCTGCCTGGAAGATTAGGCCACGGTGACACAACCCATAATGCACGTGAAGAAGGACACCGGATGATGTTAAGGAAATGACTGAAAACAAAAGTATTTTATGGCGGATGAAACGTTTCAGATCATATAAGGAAGAGTTTTGTGCAGAAAACAGAACATGATTATTTACAGAATGGAAGTGGTCCAAAGTGGTGGGAGAAGCTCTTGTCTGGTCCCTTGACCTTTTTTCTCACCAAGACCCCCCCCCCCCCCACCTCCTTCATATTCACATCCACACATGCACACACACTGGTACTGTACATTTATGACACCTAATTAAAAACTAAAAACTTGCCTTTCATGCAGCTCCCCCTCCACTTCTACCTCCAGCGCTGTGATAGAAAGACAAGGGATGTACAAACCCAACACAGACAGTCTGACATGGGCAGGGACAGGCCATTCATGCACCTCCCTCTGCCCAGATCTCCATCAAACACATGCTACTGCTTCCCAAATATGCTGCCACAGAGAAACACAGAAACATGCAGGTCCATGCATATATATGTATATATATATATATATATGTATATATAGAGGTAAATGTGGCATACCCTTTTCAGATTTTTTCCCCCAGATATTCAGGAAAAAGAGAGTCTTCCTGTGGAGGCCTCAGCACCTGCCTTGCCTTGCCCCCATCTTCCTCCTCCTCCTCCTCCTCCTCCTCCTCCTCCTCCTCCTCCCTCCCACTCTTCCCACTCTCCTTCTCTGGGTCAGTCCTAGATTTAGTCCCAGTCCAGGCCTCTTTTTCTCCTGAAGCCCCCGCTGCCACCACCACCAGCAACAGCACCACCTCCTCCACCACCACCACGGCCGTGCATGAAGGGACGGATGGAGAAAGGGGGCAGTGTTCAGCAGGCGAATCAGGCCTTTTGTCTCTGTCTGTGCAGGGGGGTGAGGGGACTCTCCACTCTGGCTCTGGAGCAGCAGCAGCAGCTGGTGCAGAGAAGGAAGAGAGAGAGAGAGGGAGACAGAGACAGAGGGAGGTGGGGGAGAAAGAAGAGGAAGAAAAGGAAATAAGCAGCAGGAGGGGAGGATAATGAGGGCTAGGTATGGACACTGTGTTCACATTTTAGGTCTTCAGAATGATACAAAAAAGTGGTAAAATTTCACATGGGATTTTGCTGATATGGGGATGGATAACATTACACATCAACATCACCAGTTATAAATAGCCTGACCTCTGTCAGTGTCCGTCTGCCCATCTACTCGCTCTTCTACTCTATCTATTGTGCTGTTTAACATCAGAGTGTCATATACTTTGCTGGTAATCCATAGTTATATTTCAAAGATCTGGAACTGCACATACATACAGCTATGTAAGACAAAAGATATTTTCATCTAACCAATTGCATATTTATAAGTGCTCACACGCTTTTTCATAAATGAACGTGAACAGGATTATTCTAACAGTTATTATTATTAAACACACAACAATACAGATGATGAAAATGAACACATGGTAATTCACAATGAATACAGTAATATGAAAAATATGTGACATAGATGGGATGTTGTAAACAAACACAATCAAATCAATCCTTTCATAACCTACCTGGTAGACTGCAGAGGCAGGCTTTCAGCAGGGTCAGGCTGGCTCTCTCTGGCCTGCTACCAGTCCTCCATAGATCTGGCAGACCTACCAAAGGCAACCATGATGAATACTGCAGCATGAACTAATTAGCCTTCATTATGTAAAGAAGCATGCCAGATTTATTCATCAAACAACACAAATGCATTTCATGAACTGCGAGGCAGTAGGATTTATGTATATGTAGTAATAAAATAAAGGCCCATGGTGCCTCCTGCCTGTCTACAGTGTGACAGATTCAGTGCAGGAGAAGAGGCTGAGGTTGCTGCGCTCCCCACCCCTCGCAGAGCCACGGTCACGTGACGGCAGCTCGCCTCCATTCATGCTGTCTGTATGCAGCAAAGGAGAGCTGAGAAAACCTGGCAGATTCCCTCTGGATGACGGGAGCACGCTGGGTTTACCACTTGAGAGATTAGCTTCAACACTTTGAAGGGAAAGAGGAAACATCACATAGAGAGACTGATTTTCAATGTGTGTCAGTTATTCATATACTAAATCGTATTGATAGATTCATCACGTACGCGCAAAATAAGGCCCGAGAGCCAAAACTGAGCCATCCAACCTCTAAACACAGCATCCTCAAAAGAGACGACCAAAAAATAACTGCGATGCTTAACCCTGTAAAGCCTGAACCATTAAATCACTGACAGAAAATTCCACTTCTTTGAAACTGGAGCCTTTATTGGTCCTTCTGAACAACACAAAACATTTTATTTTTAAATATCAATTTCCATGTATGAGTTTCAGTTTTGTATCATATTTGATACATCAGGTCTCAATGCTCAAATATTATTATTTTTGAACAAAGAAAGACATAATATAACACAAACATGTCTAACAAATTGGTGATTCCTTTTCTAAATGGTCACAGTTCTTCCTCCTTCCTCATTAATGACAGTCTTGTAGTGTCACTGGAAAGGCCTCTGGTGAATGAATTCCTCCTCCTGGTGGATCATCTGTGTATTGCATGTATCTAATTGTATACATCAGGTATTTCAGGAAAAAAATATCACATTGATCATGGAGTATCATATTTGAAACATCAGGTCTCAAAGCTCAAATATTATTATTTCTGAACAAACAAAAACATAATAGAATAGAACAGAATAGAATAGAATAGCTTTATTGTCACTATACACATGTACAATGAGATTTTAAATAGCAGCTCCTTTCAGTGCAAACATATGTATAGAATAAAAATAAAAATGATAGATTTCAATAAAAAAGGAGTAGCATAAAACTGAGAAAGAACACTGAAAAGGAGAGCCGTGAGCCACTACAACAGTGTGCGACGCCATCTTACACAAACATGTCTGACAAATTGTTAATTCCTTTTCTAAATTGTCAAAGTTCTTCCTCCTTCCTCATTAATGACAGTCTTGTAGTGTCACTGGAAAGGCCTCTGGTGAATGAATTCCTCCCCCTGGTGGATTATCTGTGTATTGCATGTATCTAATTGTATACATCAGGTTTTTCAAGAATATAAATATCACACTGATCATGTAGAGGGCTTCAAAACTCATGTATCAAATATGATACGTTTGGCGTTATAGGGTTAATGATGAAATCAATAAAAAGCCTGTATGTTTTGCGTGTGGAGACAGTATAGCAGTGATCAATGGATGCCGCAAAATATCATCAAAGAAAAAAGGAGAAGAAAAAGCTGTGAAATCATCTTCTAACTTAATACTCCAGATGCAATATTTTTACAACATGGATTAGAGTGCCAAGATTCACACATCCCCTTGGTGAATAATGTGGTTTGGTGCCAGATATTCAAAGTACCAGGAAAAAGCAAGACCCACTCTGCAGACTCCCATATCAGGGTTTAATTCAGGGTTTTTTGCTCTCCTTCAGACTTCAACTAAAATTCATACAGAGTAGCCAAATCCTGTTAACATCTACTGTATGTGGGAGGTTCAGGTTTCAACCACTTGATAGTGATGCATTTAATGGCTGCCGTTAGAAAAATTCGCATGAGGTATGTACCTCCGTCAAGGAGGTTATGTTTTTGCCAGGGTTTGTTTGTTTGTTGGTTGGTTGGTTGGTTTATTGGTTAATTAGCAAGATAACTCAAAAAGTTATGGACGGATTTTCATGAATTTTCAGGAAATGTGTATACTGGCACAAGGAAAAAATGATTAAATTTTGGTGGTTATCGGAGGGGGGGTGCAGATCTACCTTGGCAGAGGTCTGCGCTCTGAGTGCTTTTTTTGTTGGTTAGTTAGCAACATAACTGAAAAAGTTATGGACAGATTTGGATGAAATCTTCAGGAAATGTTGATACTGGCACAAGGAACAAATGATTAAATTTTGGTGGTGATCGGGGGGGTGGGGGACTGGTCTGCCTTGGCGGAGGTCTGTGCTCTCCGAATGTTTTTCTAGTTTTGGTTATTTCCTTCAAAACTTTCTGGGATTACACCTAAAATAGTAAACTTTAATTCTTTAGAAAATGTTTGGTTGAAAACTGTGTTCACAGCAACAATTATATCATCCCAAAAAGGTCTGATCTGAGGACACGTCCAGAATATGTGGGTGTGGTTCCCCAAGTGAGCCTCTAAATTTCACAGAGTTCATTTTTGAAATTAATTCCGGTGTCCTGAAAAATCGTGTGACAATTTTCCATTTGAACTCTCTAAAATTAGGTATTTTAACTCATAAAGACCCAAATATGTGGATATTTGAGATTTATGACCCATTTGGATGTTCAAAGGCTCCGTAGTTACCGTGGAAACACCGTCAGCTTCTACAATATTCATTCACCAGTAAAACCCATGGAGTTGGATCAATGACAGTGGATGGACACATTGGGTTTATGTTCAGTTAATGAGAGATTTTACTGAATAAGTCAGTTTTTCTTCAGTTTTCTCTGTTTCTGATATAATATCCCTCAATTTTAATCTGAGCTTTTATGAACATCTGTGTCACAGGTGTCAAACGTGTGGCCTGGGGGCCAAACTGGCCCACCAACAGTTCCAATCTGGCCCATGGGATGAATTTGCAAGTTAGGGCATCAAACTCAAAAATAATATCATAATAACCTATAAATAATTACAACACCAATTTTTTCTCTTTGATTTAGGGCAAAAAACATTAAATTATGAAAATATTTACATGAACAAACTATCGTTTAACAATAAAATGTGAATAACCTGAAATATCTGAAGTAAATTAAGTGCAATTTTAACAATATTCTGCCTGTTACTGAATGTTTTGTGCCTCTGTAGATCGGATCTGTAATGCATATGTATAAATGATAAGTCGAGGCAGAATATTGCTAAAATTGTAATCACATTTCTTAATGAATTTCATTTTTTTCAGGTTATTCACATCCTTTTTTGTTTGAATAGTTTGTAAATGTAAATATTGGCATAATTGAATGTTATTTTTAGCACTAAAACAATATGGAGTTGTCATTATTTATTGGCTGTCACGCTATTATTTTACTGGTTCGGCCCACTTCAGATTGAATTGGGTTGAATGTGGCCCCCGGAAGAAAATGAGTTTGAGACCCCTGATCTATATGATCAGTAATTAAAAATAGAAAAATATCTGATTTTCACTTAAAAATGCAAAAAACAGAGCATAATAGTAAAATAAATGGTGATAAATAAATAAATAAATAAATATATACATACATACACAGTGTGTGTGTGTGTGTGTGTATATATAAGTACATATTGCTGGTTTAGACAAAGGGATGAGAGCTAATAAGTTATGCTTCTTCTCTCTCCTTTTCGAATATGACTTTTTCTTTTTTGTGTGTGTACTATTATTTTTTGTTTCCTTGAATTTTCTTTTCTATATTATGTTGTGCAAAGAAGTCAGTTAGTAGCAATCAGGAAGCTTGTACCATTTCCATATTCGAAATAAATAAATAAAAACATTTTAAAAATCCCTTAAAATAGAGAAGAATTCATATGGGAATTGTCACAAAAGTAGCACTGGGTCTTTATGGGTTAAAGGTCAAACATAGGCCTGGGTAACATTAATTCAGGTCAATATGAGTGTTTATTCACAACTTTCCTGGTGTGAACTGAAACAATGTGAGTTATCTTTACTATTTATGGACTTAGTGATGATTTTTTTTTTTTTGGTTTTTTTTGTTTTTGTTTTTAATTTGTGAATATTTCAGATTATCTCTGGAAACACTGTAAGTATAAAATAAAAGAACAACTTTTCAGCTCTGACCATTTCTCAGATAAAATAAAATAATCAATTCAACCTCAGATAGCTCGGACTTGGGAAAAAAAGAAGTAACAATAGAAGTCATTTGCATTCCCTGTCCTTCTCTCTGCTTGTTGCGTAACAGAATGACACGGCTGATTGGATGCTTCCTGATTGGACAGCTTCCAGTTGACTGAGACAAAAACTGTGACGAACACCAAAGACCTCATAATGGGCAAGTGTCTGTTTTAATTGACACTCTGGTTGAAAGGCTTCTCTCATAAATGGTACTTTTCATAAAGACAATATTATTACAGTCATGACACCGCCATCAGAACACTTAATGTATCATGTGACATTTCAAAAGCATGAATAGTCTGAATGAAAACAGGCATTATTTTTACAGTTGAAAAGAGATATTTTTGCATATGACTAGTTTGTGTGCCCCCAGAAAATGAGAAAAGTTACTGAAATATGAAGATTTGCAATAACTGCCATAAGTAATTGTTAGTAAAATTACATACATACATGCAAACATAATCTCTAAACAGCTCTAAAACACCCTTTAAAGTAATTATAAAAGTGAAAACATAAGACTTGAGGTGGCTGATACAACACAACATGACTGTGTGCTTCTTAAATTCGCCCCACAGCGCCATCTGGTGTGTGTTCTCAATCATCCAGATCAGAACTGTCAAAGTCATTGTAGTGCAGTTCCACGTTCAGCCCTATATGATCTCAGGTGGGCTGAACCAGTAAAATAATAACAGTGAAAAATGTACAATCACATTAGGAAAGTGTTTACATCTACATAGAATCCCTTAGAAAATGTAAATAACATGAACAACCATAAGGACCCAGAATGACTTTTGCATCAGTTCCCAGTTTTCTCTCTATTTAAGCTTTCCAAAGTGATTTATCACCATTTATTATAATATTGTCCTGAGAATTTTGCATTTTTTCCAATGAAAATCATCTGTTTTCCTGTGTTTAATTCACTGATCATGTAGATCACAGGTCTCAAACATACGGTCCGGGGGCCAAAAGCGGCCCTCCAAAGGGTCCAATCTGGCCCGTTGAATAAATTTGTGAAATGCAAAAATTACACTGAAGATATTAACAGTCAATCCTTTTACTTTAGGGACCATATAAAGCCCTACTTTTGTCTCAAGTGGGTCAAATCAGTGAAATACTATCAAAATAACCTACAAATAATATTAATCACACTGGAAGAAAAATCCAAGGCACTCTCTTTAAACATTAAAATGCCTTTATTATCATGGCATGGTCATATCTACACCTAAAAAAACTTCAACGCGTTTCAGCTTCAAGCCTTCATCAGGAAGTCAAACATTAAATTATGAAAATATTTACATTTACAAATGATCCTGTAACAATAAAATGTGAATAACCTGAACAAATATGAACAACCTGAAATGTTTAAAGAAAATCAAGCACAATTTTAACAATTTCCTTCCTATTACTCAGTGTTTAGCGTCTTTGTAGATCTGATCCATAATGCACATGTAGAAATGATAAGTTGAGGCAGAATATTGTTAAAATTGCTCTTATTTTTCTGAAGAAATTTCAGTTTTTTCAGGTTATTCACATCTTTTTCTTTTTTTTTTTGATAGTTTATAAAAGTAAGTATTTTCATAATTTAATGGGGTTTTTTTTTCTTTACACTAAAACAAAGACAAAAAATTTGGAGTTGTCATTATTTATAGGTTATTATGTTATTATTTTACTGGTCTGGCCCACTGGAGATCAAATTGGGCTGAATGTGGAACATGAGGGAGAATGAGTTTGAGAGCCCTGATCTACATAATCAGTACATTAACCTTTTCATGAACGAATTATGACAACCGTAATCAAGATTTTTTACCTGCGTGTTTTCATTTCTCTTTAAACATGAAAAAAAAAAACACACAAAAAAAAAACAATGTAATTGAAAAATGTCTTATAAAAAATAAATAAATAGATAAAATAAATAAAAATAAAAAAAAAACATTAAAAAATAAAAAAGTAACACAATAAAATTTATTATTATTATTATTATTAATAATAATAATAATAATAATAATAATAATAATAATAATAATAATAATAATCAGCTGGACACCATGCGTTTAATTTCTCAAGCAAAGAAACATGTATTTACTGATAAATTGTGTGAAAGCTATGGGGGGGGGCTTGTGATTCTGGGGGTTTATACTCAGGGGAGATCTACACAAGGTTACCAATTCATGTCAAAAAAGATATGTAGTGTCTTAAAACTTTAATAAAGATTTGTGTAAAAAAAAAAAACAAACAAAAAAAAAAAAAAAAAAAAAAATCCATGAATATACAAGAGAACAGCTGTAGAATAGCTGTCCACTGTAGTGACCAGTATCCATGAAAGGGTTAAATATAAGAAAATACCTGATTTTCACTTAAAAATGCAAATTACAGAGGATAATATCAGAGTAAATGGTAATGAATTAATTAAGAAAAGTTAAAAATAGAGAAAATTTAATTGGAGAGCCGCCACAAAAACAACACCGGGCCTTTATGGGTTAATAATTATCATGTTCCTACAGATATTTACACTAACCAGCAACACCAAGTTACAAAATGGAGAAAAATATTGGTCTTAATTTGTAGTTTTTTTTAGTGGTTTAATAATGTGGAGGCAGAAGAAGAGTGGACGGCGCTCTGTGAGTGCACTTCTAATTTTACTGATGGTGTTATCCTGCTCTTCATTTAATTACTTCAACATGTCTGTGGTCTTTGTTTGATCATCAGAGACGTTATGTGATCAGCGCTGTCGGTCCATCCATCTGTCCAATCAGTGCACTTATCAGCAGGATGACACAAAAAACACATGCAGAGGTGTGCGTGAAGCCGTTACATTCTCAGGCAGATGCACACAAAGGGGCAGATTATGGACTTTATCTTATAGATTTATTTATTTATTTTCCCCAGTTTTTTACTGATTGCTTTTAAAGCCCGAATGGGTCTGGCCCCAAGTTATACAGGGTGGGGAAGCAAAATTTACAATGAACATTTAGTTGTTTTTTCTCAGCAGCCACTACGTCAATTGTTTTGAAACCAAATATATATTGATGTCATAATCATACCTAACACTATTATCCATACCTTTTCAGAAACTTTTGCCCATATGAGTAATCAGGAAAGCAAACGTCAAAGAGTGTGTGATTTGCTGAATGCACTCGTCACACCAAAGGAGATTTCAAAAATAGTTGGAGTGTCCATAAAGACTGTTTATAATGGAAAGAAGAGAATGACTATGAGCAAAACTATTACGAGAAAGTCTGGAAGTGGAGGAAGCAACAAAAAAATGTACCAAAGCTTTTATTAAAGCTCTCAAATCCAAAATCCTAAAGGATCCAACCAAATCCATGAGAAAAATGGCAATTGAACTTGAGGTAGACAACAAGACCGTTAGAAATGCAGTAAAATATGATTTGAAGTTAAAATCTTACACAAGAACACCAAAACACTTGTTGACAACAGCTATGAAGGAAAAGAGATTGGAAAGGTGCAAGAAAATTATTACATGGTTCACGAAAAAGTCCTCCATTGTAACGATCTTTTCAGATGAAAAGATCTTCACTGTCGATTAGGGCTGTGCAATTAATCGAAATTCAATTACGATTTCGATTATTACACGCAACGATTACAAAAATTATGTAATCGAGAAAAAACGATAATTAATTTTGAGTCGTTTTAATTCACGCGCACGCAAGCTACCATGAGCTGCTCTGCCCCGCCCCCCTCTAAGCTACTGCTGCCAGCTAGCCGGCAGGTCCACCCCAAGAGGAAAGTTGTACCTAGCGGTCTGGACAAACGGCAGGAGAATCACAGCAGAAGTGCTTGGTAAACAAAAAAGGCAAGTCACATTCAATTGTATGGAATCACTTTGGGTTTGATGAAGAAGACGAAGAGCAAAAACACATCACGTGCAAAAAGTGTTTCGTAGTTGTGTCCGCACCGACTGGTAACACAACAAACCTTTGTAACCATCTAAAGTTTAACCACCGCCACCGTTATCATAATCTTATGAAAAACTAAAACGCATAAAAACGACTTCGTCCGCAATGCAATCTTCAGTCTCTGAATCTCTTTACGCTGCAACTCCCGTATTAACCTAACCTAACCCATATAACCCTAACGTACGTATTCTTGATGGCTGATGTATACAGAAGGCCTTAACTGAAACCTCACGGCACGCCACTGAATTTACTATGTTTCATACTGCATTGAACATACTTGAATTTATAATTTGCACTTTACGTGAGTTTTTTTTTTTATTATTGCTACAGTTCTATGGCAAGTCTATAGCAGTTTAATTACAGTGCACTATTTATTTACAAAAGGAAACATACTTGAATTTACAGTACACTTATTTGCATTCAAAGATCTTTTTGTTTCATACAAAAGTGAACATACTTTGTTTTAGTGTTTAAAAGCTTTATTTATGTTTAAAGAGCATATTTTACATTGTTTTGCAAGAAAAAAATAAACAACTTTAAGGTTAAAAAACAATCGTTTTTAATAATCGTGATTTCAATTATTGCTAAAATAATCATGATTATTTTTTTTTCCTATAATCGAGCAGCCCTACTGTCGATGCTGTTCTGAACCGCAGAAATGACAGATTTATCGCAAAATTGAAAGCTGAGGTTAAGGGGACATTCAGAACAAAACATCCTGCTCAAGTTATGGCTTTTGGTGTTGTTGCTTCCGATGGAAAGAAAATGCCATAAAATTCTACAAAGCTGCTGAAAAAAATCAATGTTAATACTTACTACAAGACTCTGAGATACCAGGTATTGCCATGGCTTAAAGCAAACTACCCAGATGGAAATTTTGTATGGACAAAGGATGGTGCTCCAGCCCACACAGCTAGGAAAATACAAGATTTCTGCAAATCCAACTTTAGCAGTTTTTGGGAATCATGTTTATGGCCGCCTTCTAGCCCAGATCTAAACCCTCTGGATTCTGCTATTTGGGGCGTTTTAGAACATGCTACCAATAGAACATCACACAGCAATGTAGACTTTCTTAACCTTTTCATGCACGAATTATGAGAACCTTAATCAAAATTTTTTCCTGAGTGTTTTTATTCCTCTTTAGGCATGAAAAAAACAATGCAATTGAAAAAATTCTTCTGAAAAATAAATTAAAATAAAATAAAATAAAAATAATTTTAAAAAATAAAAAATATATTAAAAAAATATATATATGAAAAAAAAAAATTCGTATGAACCTATTTTTCATTAAGTTGCAAAAATATCCACTCAGCTGGACACCACACGTTTAATTTTTGATGCACAGAAACATGAATTAAGTGATAAATTGTATGAAAACTATGGGGAGGGCTTGTGATTCTGGGGTTTTATGCTCAGGAGAGATCTAAATAATGTTACCAGTTCATGTCAGAAAAGATATGTAGTGTCGTAAAACTTTAATAAAGCTATGTGTAAAAAAAAAAAAAAAAAACACAACGAAAAGAACAACAAAATCCATGAATATACAAGAGAACAGCTATAGAATAGCTGTCCACTGTAGTGACCAGTATACATGAAAGGGTTAAAGATACTATTAAAGAAGAATGGGAGAAGCTGTCACCTGAATATTTGAGGAACACTTGCGCAAGTTTCAGGAAGCGTGTGAAGGCAGATATTGAGAAAGAAGGAGGACACATAGAATAAAAACATTTTCTTTTATGTAAATTTTCTTGTTGCAAATAAATTCTCATGACTTTCAATAAACTAATTGGTCATACACTGTCTTTCAATCCCTGCCTCAAAATATTGTAAATTTTGCTTCCCCACCCTGTATAGATGACATGTTAGTTACCTACGAGCCAGCACGCAGCCTTAGATCCTCGGGGGGGCAGAGGGCTCCTGGCTGTTCCAAAGTCCAGGCTTAAATCTAAGGGTGACCAGGCCTTTTCCATCAGGGCCCCTCCACTTTGGAACGGCCTGCCCGAGGAAGGAGATAAGGCCTGGGGAATCGGTGGCATCTTTTAAATCACTTCTTAAAACACACTTTTATAGACTTGCTTTTATGTGATGTTTGTCCCTTTTAATTTTAATTTTAAATTTTTAAATTTTTAAAATTTCAATCTTATCCTGTTTGATTGTTGGTTTATATTCTCATACATGATGCTGTTTTATCTCACGCCTTTATTTTTGCATTGATTTAACAGCATCATGTTACGTCATCCCTGCCCTCTTTATTCCGATTCATTTAATTTATTCGAAGTGTCATGTTTCTGCATTGTTGTACACATCTCTCCTATTGTGTTGCTTCTGTTTTAGTGTTTTTACTTACATCTTGTATCTTGCTATTGTGCCCTTTACTTGTTTGTCAAAAGCACTTTGTAAACTTTGTTTTTAAAAGGTGTAATATAAATAAAGCTATTATTATTATTATTATTATTATTATTATTATTATTATTATTATTATTATTATTATTATTATTATTCCAAAAATTGAAACAGAATATAAATCAGGGGTGTCAAACTCATTTTAGTTCAGGGCAAGGTTATAATAGTTTTGGATTTTTCATTCTAGTTTAGTTTTATTTAGTTTTGACTTTTCTTCTCTAATTCAGTTAGTTTTAATTAGTTTTTAGAGCAGGTTTGCTAGTTTTTATTAGTTTCTTTTTTTTTTCTTTTTTAGTGTTAATTTTAGGTTTGTTGTATCTTTTATCTTCTTCGCTGTCGTATTCACATAAATCTCATACAGGACTCTGGTGCTTTCTCCCAACTTTAGTCCATGTTGGCGGTAGAGTGGGGACCAGAAGACGACTAAACGACAAGTGACAAGAAGTGACGGACTGTGAAGTGTCGTATGGTGCTGCTACTTAAATTACTAGAGCGAAATAAATCGCTTTCGTATCAGTCCAACATTGACAAAGACGAAAACGAAGGGAATTTTATCCATAATTTTTATACGTTTCACTTAGTTTTATAAGCGCACAATACAGTTTCAGTTAGTTATCATTTTTTTCTTTTAATTATAGTTTTTATTTATTTCATTTAACAAAAATGTTTTTACAATTCTACTTTTCGTCATTTTGTTAGTTTTCGTTAACGATAATAACCTTGGTTCAGGGGCCACATCCAGCCTAATATGATCTAAAGTGGGCCGGACCAGTAAAATAATTTAAATAATAGGATAAGAACTTTTGAGTGAAAAAAGTAAAATTCTGTAATGAAAATGTTTAAATCTATGAACTGTACTTGAACGTAACATGGACAAATATGAACAACCTGAAAATTTGTAAGTAAAATCAATGCAATGTTAACAATATTACGCCTCAGTTTATCATTTATACATGTGCATCACGACGAACAGATCACAGTTTATCTACAACTTTTAATAACAGGGAGAATATTTTTAAAATTCCACATACATCTATTAAGACATTTCTATTATTCACATTTTTTGCAAAAGGCTAGTCTGCAAATGTAAATATTTTTGTGAAATGTAACTAAAACAAAGAGGAAAATTTGCAGTTTTCATTTTTTATAGGTTATTACCTCCGCCAGTAGGTATTGTGATTACTTTGCTTTGTGTGTTTGTTTGTTTGTTTGTTTGTTTGTTTGTTTGTTAGCAACTTTACGGGACAACTATTCCAACCATCTTTACCAAATTGTACCCACAGATAGGCCTAGGCCCTGGAATGAACCCATTAAATTTTGGGCCAAGTAGGCCAAAGTTCAAGGTCACAGCAAGGTCACAAAATCTACAATTTTCCTATCTGTCATCATTGAGCAATTTTCCAAAATTCATCAAAATTCAAAACGACTCCGATTAGCCTCCAATTTGATCCACCCGTAGCTTAGAACAATATCTTGTATCTGGCACAAAATTGTCCACATCCACTGTGGAATGTGGACTCTGTGGACATTTACATTTAACACTGAAAATCCCATTTATGACACATTTTTCATTATAACTCAACATATATTGATTGGAATTTAATTTAATTTGACATACACATGACTGGTACCAAGCTTCAACTTTTTCTGCTGTATGGAACAACCTGGAAACTGTTTAATTTAAAAAGAAATAGCACTGGTCTACAATTTTTTTAGAAATGATTTGCTTCAGACATTAAATTACATTGTGCTAAATGTTACATATTTTAATAAGATTAATTGGAAAATAAATGACAAAAGTGCCGGTTTGCTGATGTTTTCAAGGTATATGATAAAGTGCTATTACACATATATATTGGTTTATGTACATTTCTATAATAGTTTTATAAATCTTCCACTAAATAGAACCTGTAAAGTTGAATGAATGAATGAATGAATGTTTATTTCAGTTAATACAAAATACAAAACATATACATATTAAAAAAACAAAAACAAAACAACAACAACAAAACAAAACACATACATATTAAAAAAAAAAACAAATAAACATAAAATTAACACATTTTGTAACTGAAAAAGGAAGAAGCTGAAGCTGGAGGCTTATTTCTGCTTCTCCTATTCACATCCTTAATTCGCGTCTACACCCGTAGTTGCAGCAGATAAATACTTAAACACAAATTATACTACACTCAGTGTTATAAATCATTTTGTAATCATATTACTTTCATAGCCCTTCAGAATTTGACCAATTAAATTCTTTTTGAAACTCGACAGTGAGCTACACAATTTCACTTCATCCTTCAATTCGTTCCATAGCTTGACACCAATAACTGAAACACTGTGATATTTAACGTTTGTTCTTACTTTACATTTTTCAAACACAAACATCCCTCTTAAATTATAATGTCCTTCTCTTAACTTAAAAATTTTCTGAATACAAAAAGGAAGGTTTTTACTTTTAACGCGAAACATAAATTCCATTGTTTTTAAATATACAATATCAAAAAATTTCAGTAAACCAGATTCTACAAAAAGTGGATTACTTGATTGGAGATAACCAGCTTTGTTTATGACTCTAATAGCTTTTTTTTGGAGTTTAATTATCGGGTCTAAATTACTTTTATACACGTTGCCCCATATTTCCACACAGTATGACATGTATGGCATTACAAGTGAACAGTACAACATATGCAAACATTTTTTGTTTAACAAGTCGCGAGTTTTATAAAGAATCGCAACAGCCTTGGACATTTTGCGTTTGATATATTCTATTTGTGGTTTCCAACAGAGTTTATGGTCAATAATCACAAAAGTGAATGTATTCGAATGTGCAGTGTTTTGAAGTAGATCTTGTAGCTCTGAGACAAATATTCCTTTTGAGTCAAACCCATTCTCTCATTAATTCTTGAGTTTCACATTTTGACCCAAGGCTGTATCTTGGAAAGTTCAGCCAACCAGCATTTTTGACTTGATTTTTCTTTATCAGTGACTCTCATGTGGTAAAATTTCATTCCTTTTATTCTGGAAGCATTTTCCTTGTAGACCAGTGTAGTCGATCCACACATGCACACTGTTCGGGGTGCTTGGCGGAGGTTTGCATTGTCTGAACACTTGTTATGATAGTATTTTACTGGTTCTGACCCACTCTAGATTGAACTGACCTAAAATGATTCTAACATCTTTGATTGTTAATGTCTTCAGTGTAATTTTTGCATTTCAAAGGCCAGATTGAAACCTTTGGCGGGCCGGATTTGGCCCCCGGGCCACATGTTTGACACCTGTGATATAAATAATTAAATGTCTGTCTGCCTGGACTGAACCCTGTGCCCTTTTAACCAGACTATTACCAGCTTTTTCTCCTGCAAACACACATCTCAGTGGAAGGAGGATAAGTACATGAAGTCCGGTTCTTGAGTAATAAGTACTTCTACATCGAATAATGTTTGGTCCAACTTAAGAACTAATGAGTTTAAGTTGAAATGTTTGAAATAATGTCAGTCGTCATTAGTGCAGGTGATCAAGGGCCGACAATCAGACACAAGTGGCTGTTATTGTTACTAATGAATAAGTGGATAATTGGTCACATTTCCGTCTTACTCTGCAGGGAATCAGAAATCTATTACATTGTGCATATTATAGGAGATGGAAGGTTTTTAGTCAAATAGTGCAATATAATTACACCAACCCTATTCAAATGATTGCAAAAAGGGTTTTAATGTGCTTGTTCTTTTTTTTTTCATAACATTACTGCATATAACTCAAAGGTTTGAGAAAACATAAGAATCACACGTGTTTTTATGAAATTGGTCCTAAAAACAGGACATGGGGCTAAAAATTCAACCTAGATGTAGTCTAATGTTATGAAGCAAGTTTGGAAGCACTTTGGGTCTATTTTAAAAATAAATATTTGCTGAGATAAAAGAGAAACTATTTTTCAGATAAATATTTGCAGACACACATTTTTATATTATTTAACATTATACACTGTAAAAAAAAAAAATCTATAATTTAACAGAATGTTCAGTGTTTATTTTACAGATTTTTCCTGTATTTTCAAGATACAGGAAAATATCAATGAAATGACAAAAATAGACTGTGATTTTACACGTTAAATGTAAAATAACACAAAAAAACCTGTAACTGTGAATAACCATATAATTTCCATTTTTTAAAAGAATTTGTTTCTTTTTTCATAGAAAAATACAGTTAAAATACATTTGCAAATGTATCATAATTTCAAAAATATTTCTTTTCTATTTATGAGATTAAACTGTTAATTTAAAATTTAATATTGTAAAAAAAAAAAAAAAATAAATAATAATAATAATAATAATAATAATAATAATAATAATAATAATAATGATAAAAGAGATAAAATTACTGACAATTAACCATAAAAGAAGTATTTGTTCTGTAAGTTTAACAAGACTTGTTTGTTAATTAACAAATATCTTGTGTAATTATGGGAGGTTTCACAACAAAAATGTTGAATAAATGTATTTTTGTGAATGTATAACATGTATATGCACTGATATCATATATCATATATTTATCAGTGGATTGTACAATTTAGTCTCATTGAAAGTTATTTATATATATATATTTATAGGTAATTTGATTGTTTTAATACATGAAAATATTCTTTATTAAACATTAAAAAGTAAAAAAAAAAAAAAAAAAAAAAAAAAAAAAAAGCAAAATCTCATGTAAAGTTAGGACAAAAAAATGTATTATAATTATGGAAAATTACTGTATTTTTATGAGATGGTTATTTTCTGTTACTTAACAGTATTTTTTCGGCACCCCTGCTGCTGGAATATTACTGTTTTTTTAACGTTTTGTTTTTTGTTTTTTGTTTTTTTTACAGTGTATTTAATACAAAAATCCACATGTAACAAGTAAAAAAGGACACGAAAATTGCACACAACTAATTTTTTTAATATCTCTTTATTCTCTCACTGGTGCATTTTGGGAATTGAACTAATTATGCAAGGGAGAGTGTTTGACAAAAATGACCGCTGTTTCAAAATCATTTGCGATTTATTTGTGTTTCAATGGGCAGGTTCTGCATGTAACCCAAGTGGACACGGTGGGTTACATACAAAACCTGGAATTAGACTGAGACTGATGAAAAACCCACATGTGTGGATTAGAAAAACCACTAGGATCCACATATTTAACACAGTGTCTTTATTTATAGTCTATAGAAGACCATTTACACACATGTTTTCACATCTAATTCACTGACACCTTGGTAGATTTAATGTCCATATTTGGGTCCTGTTTTTGGACCCAATATTTGATTTAAAAAAAAATTTTAAAAAATCATTAATTATGGGATGGCTCAGAGCAAGAGTATTTTTTTTTTTTTTTTGCATTTATCTGAAGTCATCATTAGGTCCGTCCTGGGGGGAAATATGTCTACATTTACCTTTTATTATTGGGTCAAAAAAGCTGGAAAAGTCCCAGATACTAAAATAAACCCAGTTTCATAGAAGCCCCCACATAGAAACATGTGGAAATGTCCAGAATAGTGTGAAAAACAGGGAATGCATTTATTTCCAATGGGAAGACATTGTAAAAATAATCAAACCCACATGTTCATAGCAGCAATACTTTGTCATGCCTCAAAATAGAACCACAGGGCGAAGTCAAGGGAAAGTTAACATCTGCTCAAAAAAATTAAA
>NC_043968.1:74665785-74708285 GCF_902148855.1 Sphaeramia orbicularis
CCGTGTCCGTCCCATCGATGTTGCAGCACAGGACATGGGAGGGCGTTTGGGTGCAATGCCGCTGTTGCACCACAGGAGGGCGGTATGACACCACGGGTACAATGCCGCCAGTTTAAGATAACTTGGAATTGAGTACAATGAACTGATGATATTAAATCTAATGATTATACAAAGCAATTGACATTGCGACAAATTTGAAGTTAAATTAACTTGGCATTTAGTGTGTTGTACTTAAAATAGCAATTCCATTCAAATCAAACATTTAAGTTTAATACACTCAAGTTTTCATACTCATACTCATTACATACATTTTTTTAAGCCAACCGGTTACCTCAGATTTTTGAAATAAACTCAACTTACACGTCTTACAGAGTATGAACATCTACATGATCAGCAAATTAAATACAGAAACATACCTGATTTTCACTTAAAAATGCAAAATACAGAACATAATATAAGAGTAAATGATGATAAATCATTTAAGAAAGGTTGAAAAAAAAAAAAAGTGGAAAAATTCATTTGGGAACTGCCATAAAAGCAGCATTGGGTCATAACGGGTTAAAAAAAGATAAGAATTTTTTTGTGGCCAACTCTAACAGTGAGTAAAGGCAGTGGACAGAGTCTGAAAACCACAAGTTGCATCACGCTTCACTGGTTTTTGGGTGTAGTATTGAGTCACTAAACAATAACTGTGGACAAGCAGTCAGATTATTGGAATCCAAGTGAGTTCAAATGACCACTGCCGCACCATACTGACCCACCTGTAAAAAGGCATCAAATCTAGGTTTAACCCATAAAAACCCAAACATCCACTGGAGACCAAAACCATCTACTGATCTAAACTGTTTAATACCTGTAGATCCACTAATCCTATCAATACATGTAAATAATTGGAGTAAAATACAGTTCTTCATCTTTTCATGGTCTTCAAATATGATCCATCTGGACGTTCAGAGGCTCCGTAGTTACCGTGGAAACACCGTCATCTTCTACAACATTGATTCACTAGTAAAACCCATGGAGTTGGATCAATGACAGTGGATGGACACACTGGGTTTATGTTCAGTTGATGATATCTTTGCTGAAAAAGTTCGTTTTTGTTCAGTTTTTGCTGCTTAACCCTCAACTTTAATCTGAGCTTTCATGAACATCTACATGATCAGTAAATAAATATAGGAAAATACATGATTTATACGAAAACATGCAAAACACAGAGGATAGTTTAATAACACATGGTGATCAATCGCTTAAGAAATTTAAATATAGAGAAAAAAATATTTTGGAAGTGTCACAAAAGTAGCACTGGGTCTTTAAGGGTTAATGTATGAAGCACACACTGGGTTTATGTTCAGGTAATGACGGGTTTTGCTGAAAAAGACACTTTTTCTTCAGTTTTCTCTATTTTTGATATAATAATCCTCAAACTTTAATCTGAGTTTTTATGAACATCTACATGATCAGAAAATGTAATATAAGAAAAAGGCATGATTTACACTGATGTATGCAAAATATGGAGAATTATATTACAATAAGTGGTGAAAAAAAATCACTAAGGAAAGGTTAAATAAAGAAAAAAAAATATTTGGGACCTGCCATCAAAGTAGCACTGGGTCTTTATGGGTTGATGTATGAAGCACACACTGGGTTTATGTTCAGTTAATGATGGATTTTGCTGAAAAAGACACTTTTTCTTCAGTTTTCTCTATTTTTGATATAATAATCCTCAAAGTTTAATCTGAATTTTTATGAACATCTACATGATCAGTAAATGTAATGTAAGAAAAAGGCATGATTTACACTGATGTATGCAAAATATGGAGAATAATATTACAATAAGTGGCAGAAAAAAAAAAAAAAAATCACTTACGAAAGGTTAAATAAAGAAAAAAATGTATTTGGGACCTGCCATCAAAGTAGCACTGGGTCTGTAAGGGTTAATGTATGAAGCACACACTGGGTTTATGTTCAGGTAATGACGGGTTTTGCTGAAAAAGACACTTTTTCTTCAGTTTTCTCTATTTTTGATATAATAATCCTCAAACTTTAATCTGAGTTTTTATGAACATCTACATGATCAGAAAATGTAATATAAGAAAAAGGCATGATTTACACTGATGTATGCAAAATATGGAGAATAATATTACAATAAGTGGTGAAAAAAAATCACTAAGGAAAGGTTAAATAAAGAAAAAAAAATATTTGGGACCTGCCATCAAAGTAGCACTGGGTCTTTATGGGTTGATGTATGAAGCACACACTGGGTTTATGTTCAGTTAATGATGGATTTTGCTGAAAAAGACACTTTTTCTTCAGTTTTCTCTATTTTTGATATAATAATCCTCAAAGTTTAATCTGAATTTTTATGAACATCTACATGATCAGTAAATGTAATGTAAGAAAAAGGCATGATTTACACTGATGTATGCAAAATATGGAGAATAATATTACAATAAGTGGCAGAAAAAAAAAAAAAAAAAACACTTACGAAAGGTTAAATAAAGAAAAAAATGTATTTGGGACCTGCCATCAAAGTAGCACTGGGTCTGTAAGGGTTAATGTATGAAGCACACACTGGGTTTATGTTCAGGTAATGATGGATTTTGCTGAAAAAGACACTTTTTCTTCAGTTTTCTCTATTTTTGATATAATAATCCTCAAAGTTTAATCTGAATTTTTATGAACATCTACATGATCAGTAAATGTAATGTAAGAAAAAGGCATGATTTACACTGATGTATGCAAAATATGGAGAATAATATTACAATAAGTGGCAGAAAAAAAAAAAAAAAATCACTTACGAAAGGTTAAATAAAGAAAAAAATGTATTTGGGACCTGCCATCAAAGTAGCACTGGGTCTGTAAGGGTTAATGTATGACGCACACACTGGGTTTATGTTCAGGTAATGATGGATTTTGCCGAATTTTGCTTCAGTTTTCTCTATTTTCAATATAATAACCCTCAAACTTTAATCTGAGTTTTTATGAACATCTACATGATCAGTAAATTTAATACAGGAAAAATGCATGATTTACACTGGAAATATGCAAAATACGGAGAAAAATATTACAATAAATGGTGAAAAAAAAATCACTTAGGAAAGGTTAAATAAAGAAAACTAGAAGCACTCGGAGAGCGCAAACCTCTGCCAAGGCTGATCAGTGCCCCCCCCCCCCCCCCCCCCCGTGGGCCCCCCCGCGCCAAGGAGGTTATGTTTTTGCCAGGGTTTGTTTGTTTGTTTGTTTGTCTGTCTGTCTGTCTGTTTGTCTGTCCGTTAGTGTGCAACGTAACTCAAAAAGTTATGGACAGATTTGGATGAAATTTTGTGGTCTGCGCCCCCCCCGTGGGCCCCCCCACCCCCGATCACCACCAAAATTTAATCATTTCTTCCTTATCCCATTTCCAACAAACCCTGAAAATTTCATCCAAATTTGTCCTTAACTTTTTGAGTTATGTTGCACACTAACGGACAGACAAACAGACAGACAAACAGACAGACAAACAAACAAACAAACAAACAAACAAACAAACAAACAAACCCTGGCAAAAACATAACCTCTTTGGCGGAGGTAATCAATGCATTAGTCTATCAGTGAAGGCTTACAAGGGCTTTGTTCCTTCCCATTATTGGTTAGTCATCATGAAGGAACACCAGGAGGAACTCCTTCACCTTCATTAACCCATAAAGACCCAATGTTCCTTTTGTGGCTCTTCTCTCTCTCTAATGAACCTTTCTCAGGGGATTCATCACCATCTGTTATAACATTGTCTTCTGTATTTTGCATTTGTTTCAGTGAAAATCCGGTATTTACCTATATTTAATTCACTGATTCATTAACGTTTAGAATATAGTTGATAGTTATTATATCAGAAACGGAGAAAACTGAGGAAAAAGGGAATTTTTCAGTAAAATCTATCACTAATTGAACATAAACCCAGTGTGTCCATCCACTGTCATTGATCCAACTCCATGGGTTTCACTGGGGAATCAATGTTGTAGAAGATGACAGTGTTTCCATGGTAACTACAAAGCTTCTGAACGTCCAAATGGGGTTTTTTGTACTAAAACAAAAAGAAAAACTTGGATTTGCCATTATTTATAGGTTATTAAGTCATTATTTTTCTGGTCTGGCCCGCTTGAGATCAAATTGGGCTGAATGTGGCCCCTGAACCAAAATGAGTTTGACAGCCCTTATGTAGATGTTCATAAAAGCTCAGAGTAAATTCAAAGGTTATTATATAAAAACTGAAAAAAAATGAAGAAAAATAGACTTTTTCAATAAAATCTCTCAATAATTGAACATAAACCCAGTGTGTCCATCCACTGTCATTGATCCAACTCTATGGATTTTACTGGTGAATCAGTGTTGTAGAAAATGACGGTGTTTCCGCGGTAACTACGGAGCCTCTGAACGTCCAAATGGGTCATATCTGATGACCATGAAAAGATGAAGAACTGTATTTTACACCAATTATTTGCATGTATTGATAGAATTAATGGATCTACAGGTATTAAACAGTTTAGATCAGTAGATGCTTTTGGTCTCCAGTGGATGTTTGGGTCTTTATGGGTTAAACTTTCCCATTTTATTTGCACCGTGGGAGAAAATAGGAGAAAATATATTGTTTTGATCATTACTTTGTAGATTTTACAGAAAATTTCTCAGTTAAAAGCAAGATTTACATTTTAAATTTAAACTGTGTTAATGCTTTTGTTCAACTTTGTTCATTTGTGCAGTGCCTGTCAACATTTGGAAACAGTCTATCATTGTTTTTGAGAGAGTTGTGCCTGTTCCTGTTGTTTATATACAACAAATAAGGTAATTTAAGAGTATGAAGATTTACTTTGACCAAACAAATATAGAAATGTACAGATACTGGCAAAAGAACACCTAATGACAGGAGATTCTGGATGGAATGTGTGCACCTACAGTCGCGGAAAAAATTATTAGACCATCAAAAGTCATCAAAAACAATGGTTATGCAATCCAGTACTAACTCCTGTGTGTGTCATGTGACTAAAATAGACAAAAAACAAAACATGGAATGTCTAAAAGCATTGTTTTTGTCAGTACAATGCCACAGATATTGATGGAAGAACTGAAGTGATTTTGGTTATTATCAAGAAAACATAGAAAATGGATAGATATCAGCTCTGAAATTCAACTACTATGAGCTATTTTTGTTGTTATCATTATATTTGTCCAAATAAATGGACCTTTAGTTGGACCAGACACTAAAATGAACAAGAAATTGAAGAAAACAAGGGGTGGTCTAATAATTTTTTCCATGATTGTATGTGACTAGATTTAGTTCACAAGTCTGGAAAACATGTAAACAATCCTCAGTATACCTCAAAGGTCATGACTGAGCGCACATGAGTGGAAGTTCTTCTGTTGGAGACAAATGCATGTATCTTTGTACAGCGATAACAAAACTACATGCTTCCAATTAAAGTTTCGACAGACACTGACTGTAATTCAAACTCCATTTTGGGTTAGTTTATCATGATACCATGGAACCACTCATGCAAAATGTCTCAGATGTGTTTAAAAAAAAATTCAAAGAGGTCAGCATTTGTGCGACCTGTTATTCAAAGATCCTTTAGATTACAGGGTGGGGAAGCAAAATTTACACTGAACATTAGTTGTTTTTTCTCAGCAGGCACTACGTCAATTGTTTTGAAACCAAACATATATTGATGTCATAATCATACCTAACACTATTATCCATACCTTTTCAGAAACTTTTGCCCATATGAGTAATCAGGAAAGCAAACGTCAAAGAGTGTGTGATTTGCTGAATGCACTCGTCACACCAAAGGAGATTTCAAAAATAGTTGGAGTGTCCATAAAGACTGTTTATAATGGAAAGAAGAGAATGACTATGAGCAAAACTATTACGAGAAAGTCTGGAAGATACTATTAAAGAAGAATGGGAGAAGTTGTCACCCGAATATTTGAGGAACACTTGCACAAGTTTCAGGAAGCGTGTGAAGGCAGTTATTGAGAAAGAAGGAGGACAAATAGAATAAAAACATTCTCTATTATGTCAATTTTCTTGTGGCAAATAAATTCTCATGACTTTCAATAAACTAATTGGTCATACACTGTCTTTCAATCCCTGCCTCAAAATATTGTACATTTTGCTTCCCCACCCTGTAAATAAAAATGATTTTAAAAATGTATCTGAAAAAACTGTTGCATTATGCAGTTTTCAATCAAGAGAATTTTTTAATGTAAAAAAGCTAAAATTGTCAATTTCCTGGGTCTCAGGAGGATATTATCTCCATGAAATGAGTAATAACTAGTATCTGAGTTGGATAAAATGTAGGAAAACATCAGACTAGCGGCGTTAAAAATGTTTTTGTTTCATAGTTTTCATGAAAAAAAAAAAAACAATGCAAGTGATATTTTTTATGACCCTATTTGTCATGGAGTTACAAAAACATCCACTCAACTGGACACCATGCATTTAATTTTTGAAGCAATGAAACCTGCATTTAAAACCCATCATCAGAAAGTGACAAACTGTGTGAAAACTATGAAATATAAACATTTTCAATGCTGCTAATGCTCACATTTTAACATACTCCAATACTAGTTATTACTCAATTCATGGAGATAATATGCAAAAAAAAAAAAAAAAACCTTTTTGTTTAAGAAAACTGTTAATTACAGTCTAATAACAATTAGCAATTAATTTACACTAAAATATGTTTGTGCAGATCAGGTTGATCAAGAACAACAAACAGTAAGAACAGTAACTGTACGAATTCTATTGTTTAGGATGATGCACAAGCGTCCACTGTGTTGGCTGATATCCAACTAAAACAACTAAACCCATGAATATACAAGAGAACAGCTGGAGAATAACTGTCCACTGGAGTGACCACTATGCATGAAAGGGTTAAAGAAGAATGGGAGAAGTTGTCACCCGAATATTTGAGGAACACTTGCGCAAGTTTCAGGAAGCGTGTGAAGGCAGTTATTGAGAAAGAAGGAGGACACATAGAATAAAAACATTTTCTATTATGTACATTTTCTTGTGGCAAATAAATTCTCATGACTTACAATAAACTAATTGGTCATACACTGTCTTTCAATCCCTGCCTCAAAATATTGTACATTTTGCTTCCCCACCCTGTATGCATGATCTACTGGTACTGAGGAGATTTACTGAGTCTAGTTCAGATCGAGTACTTTATACAACACAGATACTACTGCTGTGGACCAGCAGGGTACGACTTTATTCTTGTAATTTAAACGTAAATTACAATAATTTTCCCACCTGTTTTTAAATTACGACATTATTCTCATAATGTTATGGCTTTATTGTCGGAATATGATGACTTTAATCTCATAAACCAGTGGTGTCAAACTCATTTTAGTTCAGGGGCCACATTCAGTTAAATTTTATCTGCAGTGGGCCGAACCAGAAAAATAATAATATAATATAAATAATGTCAACTCCAAACTTTTCTCTATGTTTAAGAGCGGAGTAAGTAAATTTACATTATGAAAAGGTTTACATCTACAAACTGTCCTTTCAAACAATGTGAATAACATGAACAAACTGAAAAAATAAGTGTAATTTTAACAATATTCTGCCTCAGTTTATCATTTACACATGTACACTACCAGGCAAAAGTTTGGACTCACTTGGTTTTTCTTTATTTTTATGTGTATTTCCATTGTAGATTCTCACTGTAGGCATCAAAACTATGAATGAACACATATGGAATTATGTAGTTTAAAAAGATGTGACAAAACTCAAAGCATGTTTTATATTTTAGATTCTTCAAAATAGCCACATTTTGCTTTTATTACTGCTTTGTGCATTCTTGGCATTCTCTCGATGAGCTTCATGAAGTAATCGCCTGAAATGTTTTCCAAAAGTCTGGAAGGAGTTCCAAATGATACTGAGCACTTGTTGGCCATCTGTGGTCCATCTCATGTCATTTAAATAAGAAGGTGAGTCCAAACTTTTGCCTGGTAGTGTACATTATAACTTACAGATCACAGTGGATCTACAAACAAAAAACATTTAATAACAGACAGAATATTGTTAAAATTGTACTTACTTCTCTTAAGACATTTCAGGTTGTTCATATTTGTTCAGGTTATTCACATTTTTTGCAAAATTATTCTTTGTTTTAGTGTAAATACATGAAAATATCTATATTTACAAAGAGAAAAAATTGGAATTGTCATTATTTGTATGTTATTATGATAGTATTTGACTGGTTCTGCCCACTGGAGATTGAATTGGTCTGAATGTGTACATTTTGCTTCCCCACCCTGTATGCAGTGGTGCAGCTTGCTATTAGGCAAGGCAGGCAGCTGCTTGGGGCCCCTAAGCCAGCAGGGGCCCCCAAAGGACCAACAGACTTGACACAAACAGTCTAAAGAATAAGTTCACTACACAGCGGCAGTGAGAAGTTGCAGTAACAACCAGCTCTCTCAAATTCTCTGAAGGGGCCCCCTGAGTCCAAATTGCCCCTCCCCCACCTGTATGTATGTGTTTATTTATTTATTTATTCATTGCTTGGGGCCCCAGGGGACCCTTTCTGCGCCACTGCCTGTATGTAAACACTTCTCCCCCCATCAGTGTCTGAAAAGGACGTCATCTCTCACTAGTCCAGTCCTGAACTGTGGTTTCCGCCTCCTGTCCCCTCAGGACAAACAGCCTGCTCCAACACTCACCCCTGCCTGTACTCATGCTTTGTGCGCTCTGGGCTTTCTCTTAAATTGCGCGCAGCTCTCATGTCAGGAGGAGCTTTAACTTGGACTGTTTCTGCCAAAGACGAGGAACTTCTGAGCAACAGGAGGAAAGAACAGAAACACTGAACAGACAGAATCCCTCTGTTCATGAACTTGACTATGTTGGAGAAGTTCCCTGTGTCTGCTTCAGTGTAAACAGGATTCCATCTTTCCGCAGGTGCTTTTTCCTTCTGCTGTCATGGGCGGAGTGTGTCTGTGCGCCTATTCATGGACTTGCAGACCAGTGCTGCCACTTTTTCTTATTTTGGCAACGATGTCGTGTTTGCTTCACTGCTCAGAGAGTCCTGCACCTGCCGTCGGTAAAATGTATCCACGGGGAAACCACTGGGCTGTAGGTAAGAGGAACACCAGCATCTGAACGGGCTCCATATGCGCATTACGCACCGAGTGTGCGCACATTCTGCTCTGTTCAGTAATTTATAAACCATACCTTTTTGTATTCAGAAAATTTTTAAGTTAAGAGAAGGACATTATAATTTAAGAGGGATGTTTGTGTTTGAAAAATGTAAAGTAAGAACAAATGTTAACTAGAAGCACTCGGAGAGCGCAGACCTCCGCCAAGGCTGATCAGTGCCCCCCCCCTGTGGGCCCCCCCACCCCCGATCACCACCAAAATTTAATCATTTCTTCCTTATCCCATTTCCAACAAACCCTGAAAATTTCATCCAAATCTGTCCATAACTTTTTGAGTTATGTTGCACACTAACGATCAGTGCCCCCCCACCCCCGATCACCACCAAAATTTAATCATTTCTTCCTTATCCCATGTCCAACAAACCCTGAAAATTTTATCCAGATCTGTCCATAACTTTTTGAGTTATGTTGCACACTAACGGACAGACAAACAAACAAACCCTGGCAAAAACATAACCTCCTTGGCGGAGGTAAATATCACAGTGTTTCAGTTATTGGTGTCAAGCTATGGAACGAACTGAAGGATGAAGTGAAATTGTGTAGCTCACTGTCGAGTTTCAAAAAGAATTTAATTGGTCAAATTATGAAGGGATATGAAAGTAATATGATTACAAAATAACTTATTACACTGAATGTAGTATAATTTATGTTTAAGTATTTATCTGCTGCAACTCAAGGTGTGGACATGGACTAAGGATGTAAATAGGAGAAGCAGAAATAAGCGTCCGGCTTCAGCTTCTTCCTTTTTCAGTTACAAAATGTGTTTTATGTTTGTTTGTTTTTTTTATATGTAGGTGTTTTGTTGTTTGTTTGTTTTTTATATGTATGTGTTTTGTATTTTGTATTTAACTGAAATAAACATTCATTAAAAAAAAAAAAAAAAAAAAAAAAAAAAAAAAAAACAAGCTTTAGAACAGGCTTTTACTCCTGAACCCAAAGGATACTGGCTGTAACTGTTATTATAATTCTATTTGAGCAGGGATAGGTGTCAGGGAATGCAAGTAATTCGACTTTTATTATGAGAAAAAAGCGCATACATAAAAACAAATCTGTTTCTTGTGCATTAGGTGTTTCATTTCTAAAACATGAATGTGAATTCTGAGCTCAAGCACTGATTCCGCTCATTCTCCATCAGATTTAATCAGTGTTTTATTGTAATTTATTGTATTTTATTTTTTACTGCATGTTTCTTACCTACTCCATGTTCAGTGTATGGACCAAACTATTGAAGCAAATTTATATGAATGTGAACCCTGTTTATTTAAACTAAACATGATTCTGATTCTGTTTAAATTGTAATTTTTTTTGCCTACATATGTTCAAAAAACAGTATCTATCTATCTATCTATCTATCTATCTATCTATCTATCTATCTATCTATCTATCTATCTATCTATCTTGTAATGCTTTTCCAACTTCTAGTATCGCAATTTAAACGGCACCACATTGTTTTTTAATTTACAGTTTTATTTTCTAAAAACAATAGAAATACATCATTTCTACATCCAAATCTGGTTTTGTTCACATACTCTTCCTGTAAAAACTACAGCTATATTTGATTGAATCGTTAACACAAAAATCTTTTCAAATAAACAACTTGGCTTTGTATTGTCACTTACAGTTTTTTTATGTTGCAATTTTACAACTTTTTGGTGTTAATTCTACAGTCATTTTTTACAGTGCTCTGATTCCTCTCATTCTCCATCAGATTTAAGTGTTTTATTGTAATTTATTGTATTGTATTTTATTTTTTACTGCATGTTTCTTACCTACTCCATGTTCAGTGTATGAACTAAAGCACTGACGCAAATTCATACGAATGTGAACCCTGTTTATTTTAACTAAACATGATTCTGATTCTGTTTAAAATGGTCATTTTTTGCCTACACATGTTCAAAATACAGTCTATCTATCTATCTATCTATCTATCTATCTATCTATCTATCTATCTATCTATCTATCTATCTATCTATCTATCTATCTATCTATCTAAGTTGATTTTTTTTTCTCCACACAAATAAAGGGAGATTTCCTGCATAAACTGATACTGAAAAGGTTCAAACTGGTCCATGAAATGAAATGAAGACTTTTGTAGGACAGGTACCCTGGACTCTCCCCCAGTCCTGAAATGAAAATCCACACCCATGAGCACAAACACCAGTAGGTTTTCTGTTTCTGTTTGTGTTGGATAGGTCGATGAAAACATCAGACAATCATGTTTCAGTGAATCGAACTGAATTCAATGAACCAAACATGAAGATGCCTCTTTCAGACGAGGGCGGGGATATACAGAGAACCAAAGCATGACGTCTTGCTGCTTATATTCTAATTCCAGCGTCATGGTTGTTCCGTGAGCCCAGATGAACGTGTCCTCTATTATTCCAGGTCATCTGATGGGAAAGAAGAGCATCAACAGCCTGCAGGACACACCCCAGGACACTGTCCAGCCCAGAGTGTCAGAAACGGCAGCTGGACCAGGGACCGCAGATCTGGATCCATACCAGCGTCTGATCCAGGCTCTGCTGCAACAGAAACCCCCCAGAAGAGAGATGACGGCGCAAAGAGCAAACAGCAGGTGGAGGGAAGAGGAGAGGGACAAATATCTCAGAGAGGTCAGTCTGTACGGTTAAAGCAAAGGTGTCAAACATGCGGCCCGGGGGCCAAATCCGGCCTGTGAAGGGGTTCAATCCAGCCTCTTGGATGAATCTGTGAAATGCAAAAATTACACTGAAAATATTAACAAATAAGGATGTTAAAATCATTTTAGGTCTATTCAATCTTAAAATAATCAGACCAGTAAAATACTATCATAATAACCTATAAACTAGAAGCACTCGGAGAGCGCAGACCTCCGCCAAGGCTGATCAGTGTGCCCCCCCCCCCCCCCCCCCCCCCCCCATGCCCCCGATTACCACCAAAATTTAATCATTTCTTCCTTATCCCATTTCCAACAAACCCTGAAAATTTCATCCAAATCTGTCCATAACTTTTTGAGTTATGTTGCACACTAACGGACAGACAAACAAACAGACAAACAAACAAACAAACAAACAAACAAACCCTGGCAAAAACATAACCTCCTTGGCGGAGGTAATAATCAAAACTGTCGATATTTCTCTTGGTTTTAGTGTAAAAAAAAAGGAAAATTACACAGATGTTTACATTTACAGACTAGCCTTTTATAAAAAAAAAAATGTGAATAACCTGAAATTTCTTAGGAGAAGTATGTAGAATTTTAATAATATTCTGCCTGTTATTTAATGTTTCTGTGTATTTGTAGATCCACTGTGATCTCTAAGTTGTGATTCACATGTAGAAATGATAAACTAAGGCGTGAAATTGTTAACATCGCACTTTTACTTAAGAATGTTCAGGTTGTTCATGTTTGTTCATGTTGAGTTTGAGTACAATTCCTAGATGTAAACATTTTCATTACGGAATTTTACTTTTTTCACTCAAAAGTTATTATTCTATTATTTATATTATTTGACCCCTCCGGCCCACTTTATATCACATGAGGCTGTATGTGGCCCTGAACTAAAATGAGTCTGACACCCCTGGGTTAAAGCATCACTACAAACATACGGCCTGTGGGCCAAAACTGGCCCAACAGGGGGTCCTATTCCAGTCCTCAAAGTGCAAAAATTACATAGAAAAATATGTATTAACCCTTTCATGCATGAATTATGAAAACCTTAATTGAGATTTTTTTCCTGAGTGTTTTTATTCCTCTTTAGGCATGAAAAAACTATGTGATTGAATATTTTTTTTATGAACCTATTTTTCATGGAGTTCCAAAAATGTCCACTCAGCTGGACACCATGTGTTTAATTTCTAAAGCAAAGAAACATGTATTTAACCCTTTCATGCACACTGGTCACTAGAGTGGACAGTTATTCAAAGCTCTTCTCTTGTGTATTCATGGGTTTTGTTGTTTTAGTTCCATATCAGCCGACACATTGGACGCTCATGCATCATCCCATCCACTGTAATTCATACCAATACTTTGCTGTTCCAGATAAACCTGATCTACAGTAACTTGTTGGAGTGTTGAAGGGGTGGGATTAAATAAATTATACTTCTTCCCACTCCTTTTCGAATGTGAAAATTAAGTCATGTAGATGTATAAGTTTTGTTTTTGTTTTTTTGTTTTTTTGTTTTCTTCCATGACCTCTTACTACCTGTTTTATGTCTAAAGACTAAGTAAGATTATTTTGTCTTGTTGCACATTTGAAATAAACTAAACTAAAAAAAATAAAAATAAAAATCAATTGCTTCTTATTGTTACTAAACTGCAATTAACAGTTTTATTGTTTTTTTTGGTTTTTTTACCAAAAAATTGGGGGTTTTTTTTGCATATTATCTCTGTGAAGTGAGTAATGACTAGTATTAGAGTTTGTTAAAATGTGAAAAAACAGCAGATTAGCCACATTAAAAATGTTTTTATTTCATAGTTTTCACACAATATGTCAGTAAATCCTTGTTTCTTTTCTTCAAAAATTAAATGCATGGTGTCAAGCTGACATTTTTGGAACTCCATGAAAAATAGGTTCATAAGAAAATTTTCAATTGCATTGTTTTTTTCATGCCTAAAGATGAATAAAAACACTCAGGAAATAAATGTTGATTAAGGTTCTCATAATTCATGCATGAAAGGGTTAAAACTCATCATCAGAAAGTGACATACTGTGTGAAAACTATGAAATAAAAACATTTTTAATGCCGCTAGTCTGATGTTTTCTTACATTTTATCCTACTCCAATACTAGTTATTACTCATTTCATGGAGATAATATCCCCTGAGACCCAGGAAATCGACAATTTTAGCTTTTTTACACAAAAAAATTGTCTTGAGTGGAAACTGCATAATGCAACAGTTTTTGGGTTTTTTTTTTTTCAGATACATTTTTAAAATCATTTTTTTTTATTTATTTATTAATGGAATGTCCTTTGCAATGGACAGCATTTTAGTTAAACTGTCAAACTTTTGTCCCCTATAGAGGACACAGTGCATTGCTGGGTCTCAGGAGGATATGCAAAAAAAACAAAAAAACAAAAACTTTTTGTTTAAGAAAACTGTTAATTACAGTCTCATAACAATTAGCAATTGATTTCCACTCCAGCATGTTCGTGCAGATCAGGTTTATCTAGAACAGCAAAGTTACAGTAATGGTATGAATTACAGTGTATGTGAAGCGTCCACTGTGTTGGTTAATATGGAACTAAAACACCAAAACCCATGAATATACAAGAGAACAGCTGCAGAATAACTGTCCACTTTAGTGAGCGGTATGTATGAAAGGGTTTATGAACCTATTTTTCATGGAGTTCCAAAAATGTCCCCTCAGCTGGACACCATGTGTTTAATTTCTGAAGCAAAGAAACATGTATTTAAAACCCATCATCAGAAAGTGATAAACTGAGTGGAAACTATGAAATAATAAAATTTTTCATGCAGCTAATCTGATGTTTGTCACATTTTAACATACTCTAATACTAGTTATTACTTGGGGTGTTAGAAAATATCGTTTCTGCAATATATCGCAATATTTCGTTTCCCAATACTGTATCGATATTTTTAGGTATTTATTCAAATACAGATATTATGGAGGTTCTTTTTTTTTGGTTTTCTTTATTGTTTATATTTTATTTATTATTATCTAACACTGTTTTATTAAATAATGGTTATTTAAAGCATCCTAAAAACACTTTTTACTCCCTGAGAGGCAGATGTTAGTTCCTTTGTTGGGATTGCACAAAAATAATGTTCTGATGTTAGTTCTGAACTAATAGAATATGAACATTTGTACAGGATCTTAAACTGTAATGTCTGTAAAACATAATTTAAATTTTAACACAGGGACATTTTGTGATATAACGTTAGATCCTGTTCTGATCAAATAAAAGTGTGTTTAGTATTTGTGCATTTTTCTGGTGTAATTCAATAATTCCAGGATATAATCATTTTTTAAAAAAGAAACTAACAAAAAATTGCCTTTTTTTACAGTATCATGATATATCATGATATATCATATCGTGATCCTAGTATTGTGATTTGTATCGTATCACTAGATTCTTGCCAATACACACCCCTAGTTATTACTCACTTCGTGGAGATGATACGCATAAAAACCAAAACAAAACACTTTTTGATTAAGAAAACTTTTAATTACAGTCTAATAACAATTAGCAATAGATTTACACTGAAACATGTTCGTGCAGATCAGGTTTATTAAAAACAGCAGTTACAGTAATGGTATGAATGTCAATATATTATGGGACGGTGCATAAGTGTCCATTGTGTTGGCTAATATGGAACTAAAACAACAAAACCCACGAATATACAAGAGAACAGCTGGAGAATAAGTGTCCACTGTACACTAAAAAAAAGCAACATGGGTATCTGTTCTAACAACATAAATATAACAAGTAGCTGCTATTATATTAATTCATGTTTAGTGGTGGGTGACACGGTGGTGCAGTGGTTAGCACTCATGCCTCACAGTGAGAAGGTCCTGGGTTCGATTCCAACACTAGTCGATGGGGGTGGGACCTTTCTGTGTGGAGTTTACATGTTCTCCCCGTGTCTGCGTGGGTTCTCTTCGGGTAGTCCGGCTTCCCCCCACCATCCACAGACATGCACTGATAGGTTAATCGGTTAATCTAAATTGCCCATAGGTGTGAATGTGAGAGTGATTGTTTGTCCCTATATGTTCAGCCCTGTGATGAACTGGCAACTTGTCCAGGGTGTACCCCCCCTTTGCCCCTATGTAGCTGGGATAGGCTCCAAGCGACCCTCGTGACCCTAGTGAGGATAAATAGAATAGAATAGAATGCCTTTATTGTCATTATACATATATACAACGAAATTGTAAGTGACAACTCTCTGGTGATGCGTAGTGCAAAAGTTTAAAGAAGAAAGGAAGTGTAAATATATATACAGTATAAAAACAGACATGTCACCAACCGAGAAAAAACAAAACAAAAAGGAAACAGCAGAGCTAAGTATATATTGCACTTTGACCCTGGCTGAACATAAAGCGGGTTCAGAAAATGAATGAATGAATGAATGTTTAGTGGTTAAACATTTTTAAACTAGAAAAGCACTCGGAGAAAGCAAACCTCCGCCAAGGCAGATCACCCCACCCCACCCCCTATCACCACCAAAATTTAATCATTTGTTCCTTGTGCCAGTATCAACATGTCCTGAAAATTTCATCCAAATCTGTCCATAACTTTTTGAGTTATCTTGCTAACAGACAGACAGACAAACCCCAACGGAAACATAACCTCCGCATCATGTACTTTTAACATGACGCACAAAATCCATTAGATTCCTTTATGTCAACACAACCTAATGGGTTTATGTAGGACCCCCATCTGCAGTACCCCTCCAGAGCATCATTTAGTCTAGCTCAGATCTAGCCTTAACTCTAATCCAGGCATGTCCAAAGTCCGGCCCGGGGGCCAATCACGGCCCGCGGTCAAATTTTATACGGCCCACATCTTGGGTTTTATATTATATTATTTATGGCACGTTTGGACTGTTGAACAGACTACATGAATCATAAAAGGTTCAAAATGCAGTTCCTCCTTTCACCTCATGGTGGCAGCACCACTCTAACTCTATCTGGATCTGAGACTTTGCCATGAACCTTTTTCGCTAATTTCTAACCATGGCGCCTGTAAATAAAAAAAAACGAAAGTTGACAGTGAGGGCCGCCGCTTCCAGGAGAGATGGGAATTACAATTTTTTTTCACTGAAAATCGAGGTGATTGTGTTTGCCTAATTTGTCAAGAGACTGTTGTCTTGTTTAAGGAATTCAACGTAAAGAGACACGAGCAGACAAAACATGCTAACGCATATGACAAGCTAACAGGGAATGAGCGTTCCGAAAAAGTGAAGCAAATTCAAGCTGCTTTAAACTCACAACAGTGACTCTTCATGTGAACCTGAGTTCAATGAATTCACCACCAGGGCAGGCTACCAAGTTGCCAGGTTAGTTGCCTATAATTGCTGGTGTTATGTACTTGTAGATGTGACACAGAATATTACTTTCTGAATGATTTTGTGAAAGACAAGAGTAAGAGTCATATGTTTTCATCTTAAATGTTAACAGACTTTGTATTACTGAGTAATATATGAGTAATGATTACTCATATAAGTCATGTTTAAAATGAATGTGGGGTTAAGATTTTTATCAACTTGGAAGTTTAAGATACTCTACACAGTTTGCTCTATGTTATCTGACTCCAGATGTGAAAGGAAGGCAGAACTGTTTTGTTTTGTTTTTTTAATTTGTTCACACCTGAGTGGCTTAGATTTGGTTACATTGCCATTTTTAAAAAATGATATTGTGACAATGAAAATAAAATTGTTGTAGAACAGCGCATTTATATGTAATTTTTACTGTTTAAAAAATGTCTGAAGGGACCGCTGGCCCCTGGCAATGTCCACATTATCAGATCTGGCCCTCTTGAAAAAAAGTTTGGACCCCCCTGCTCTAATCCTAAACCTAGGATTAACCCTTTCATACATACTGGTTACTCCAGTGGACAGTTCTTCTCCAGCTGTTCTCTTATATATTCATGGGTTTTGTTGTTTTAGTTCCATATCAGCCAACACAGTGGACACTTCAGCACCATCCCATACACTACAGTTCATACCAGTACTGTAACTTTATGTTCTTAATCAACCTGATCTGCACTAACATGACTGAATGTAAATCAAACTGCTAGTTGTTATTAGACTGAAATTAACAGTTTTCTTCAACAAAAACCACATCGGGGCGGCTGCGGCTCAGGTTGTAGAGCGGGTCGTCCAGTAACCGAAGGGTTGGCGATTGGAATCCCGCTCTGTCTTAGTCAGTTTGTTGTGTCCCTGGGCAAGACACTTCACCCTCCCTGCCTCCAGTGCCACTCACACTGGTGTATGAATGTTTGGTGGTGGTCGGAGGGGTCGTAGGCGCAAATGGGCAGCTGTGGATACAAATGTAGTTTACCACCACCAGAGTGTGAATGTGAGAGCCAATGCATAATGGGTCAAAAATGTAAAGCACTTTTTTTTTCTCTAAAAAAAAAAAAAAAAAAAAAAAAAACAGAAGAAAAAATAAATAAATAAAAAAAAATAATGTACAGCACTTTGGGTGTCTAGAAAGGCACTATATATATATCCAATCCATTATTATTATCAAAAAGGTTTTTTTTTTTTTCATATTAACTCCATGAAGTGACTAAGAACTAGTATTAGAGTATGATAAAAGATGAAAAAACATCAGATTAGCTGCATTAAAAATACTTTTGTTTCATAGTTTTCACACAGTTTATCACTTTCTGATATTGCATTTTAAATACATGTTTCTTTGCTTCAAAAATTAACCCTTTCATGCATGAATTATGAGAACCTTAGTCAAGATATTTTTCTTGAGTGCTTTTATTCCTCCTTAGACATAAAAAAAAAACAATGTGATCGAGTTTTTTTTTTTTCTATAGAGTTACAAAAATATCCATGCATTTCATTTTTGAAGTAAAGAAACGTGTTTAAAACCCAATATCAGAAAGTGATATGAAAACTATGAAATAAAAACATTTTTAATGCTGCTAATCTGATGTCTTCTCACATTTAAACATATTCTAATGCTAGTAATTACTCACTTCATGGAGATAATATGCAAAAAAAAAAACCTTTTTGTCTAACAAATAATTGATTTACACTAAAACATGTCACTGCAGATCAGGTTTATCAAGAACAGCAAAGTTACAGTAATGGTATGAATGTCAGGGTATGAGATGGTGCATAAGCGTCCACTGTGTTGGCTGATATGAAACTAAAACAACAAAACCCATGAATATACAAGAGAACAGCTGGAGAAGAACTGTCCACTGGAGTGACTTATGCATGAAAGGGTTAAACACATGGTGTCCAATTGAGTGGACATTTTTGTAACTGTGAAAAATAAGTTCATTTAAAAAAAAAAAAAAAAAAAAAAAATCAATCTCATTGTTTTTTTCATGCCTAAAGAGGAATAAAAACACTCAGGAAAAAAATCCTGACTAAGGTTTTCATAATTTGTGCGTCAAAGGGTTAAAGCATCACTGTTATCTAGATCTGCTAGAGAATAATCAAACCAATACTTCATTAGGATTCCCGCTCCAGAATGAACAAAGCCAAAGTGACTCATGATGTTTCAAAATGGCCGCTTCAAGAACTGGTGTTCTGGCTGATTCCAACTTCAACCACATTAGTGAAAGAACTTAAACACACCTGTGGAGCCTGAAGGATCTGGAAAACTTAAAGGAAGGTACCATAAAAAAAAAAAAAAAATTAACCCTTTCATGCACTGTCCACTCCAGTGGACAGTTCTTCTCCAGCTGTTCTCTTGTATATTCATGGGTTTGTTGTTTTAGTTCCATATCAGCCAACACAGTGAACACTGATGCACCATCCCATACACTGTAACTCAGACCATTACTGTAACTTTGCTGTTCTTGATTAACCTGATCTGCACTAACATGTTTGAGTGTAAATCAATTGTTATTTGTTAGACAAGAAGGTTTTTTTTTTCACATTTTCTCGATGAAGTGAGTAATTACTAGCATTAGAATATGTTAAAATGTGAGAAGACATCAGATTAGCAGCATTAAAAATGTTTTTATTTCATTGTTTTCATATCACTTTCTGATATTGGGTTTTAAACACGTTTCTTTACTTCAAAAATTAAATGCATGGATATTTTTGTAACTCCATAGAAAAAAACTCGATCGCATTGTTTTTTTCATGCCTATAAATAATATAAATTAAATATAATAATAATAATAATAATAATAATAATTGCCTTCGCCCCTATGTAGCTGGGATAGGCTCCAAGCGACCCCCGTGACCCTAGTGAGGATAAAGCGGGTTCAGAAAATGAATGAATAAATTCAAATATAAAATATAAATATAATTTATAATAAATAATAAATATAAATTCAATATAAATTGAATAAAAACACTGAAGACTGAGGTTTTCACAATTCGTGCATGAAAGGGTTAAAAAAAGTAAGGAACTGTGACTGAAGGGAAGGTTTGGGAATCTCTAAGGATCTAAGAACAGAACAACAGTTAATAATCAAACAACTGACCTTACTTTAGTGTTGTTATACTTTACGTTCTCAACATACTTACAATTAGTTGGTTCAACAAAACTGTGTCTTGCTAAATTAAAGCATTTTAATTAGGTGGAAATCCTTTTACGGTCATCCAACAGATTATTTTTTTGAGTGTATAGTGACTATTATACATGAAAGGGTTAAATAATACTTTTTTTTTTTTTTAATTTATTCCAGATGCCTGTTACTAAATTTTTTATGTATTTGTAGATCCACTCTGATCTGTAAGTTGTAATACACATGTGTAAATAATAAACTGAGGCAGAATATTGTTAAAATTCACTTACTTTTCTTTTTTAAAAATTTCCCGTAGTTCATGGTTGTTCAGGTTATTCACATTATGTGTCAAAGGATAGTTTGTAAATGTCAACATATTCACAATGTCATTTTAATATTTTTGGACAAGAAACAACTTCGCGTTTTCTTTATTTATAAGTCACTATCTTATTATTTTACTGATCTGACCCACTTGAGATCAAATTGGGCTCAATGTGGCCCCTGAAATAATACGATCAACAGGATACCGACTACTTTCTGATCATAATTTCATGGTTCTTTCTCATATTTCTGCCTTTACCCACTGAATTCCAGATGTCTGAGCTGCTCCTCCTGGCTTTGAACCTCCAAGACGACACCTCCTCCTGAAGACCAGTTTATTTAAGGACATGACACACCTCCAGTCACACTATATGTATTTATTTTTCTGCTGTAAGAGTAATATATAAACCAAATACCACTTAATATGACCAGTTATTTATCATTTATATACATATCCTACCAGTTTGATTGACAGGTGTCATGTTACATAAGGTGAGATTGTTGAATAAATGTACTGTTGTGTAAACTGCATGGTGGAGGTTTGATCATTATTTGAGCATCACTGTGTCTCTGTGTGTTTTTATGCATTTATTTTAACATAGACAGCCTGGATTTAACCCATAAAGACCCAAACATCCACTGTCGACCAAAACCATCTACTGAGCTACAACATTTAAAACCTGTTGATCCACGAACCCAGTGGTTCCAACCTTTTTTTTTTTAACCGTGACCCCATTTTAACATCACAAATTTCTGGCGACCCCAGACTTTCAAAACAGAGACTTTTTTTTTTTTTGCTGAAATTAATTTGTTTTTGATCATGTAATAGTTTGCTGTACTATGTTGCAAATAAACATTCATTTTAGAGGACATTTAGTCTATATAATGTATATTATTCTGGACGGAAGCAGAAAAGCCAGGTGTAGATTACTGCACAAAGGGAGAATTTGATTTTCCTTGGTCAGGATATGTACAGTCAGTCCAGCTTGGATTTACAAGGCTGACAATTAATACTGAACAAACAAGAACTCCAACTATGAATTATGAAAGAGCTGCAGCATCTGAGACTGACCACAATGAACATTTGACAGATAAACAGAACCACAGTGCTTCAGTTTCACACTCACAGTTTGTCGTGTCTTTTACACTGGAAAAATCTAAATCTTACCAAGTGGATTTTTCTCATTTCTAGTCCAAATAACTCATCACACTTCAAATAAAACATAATCACCTAAAGAAGAACTTTTTAGTGAGATATAAGAACTTATTTTTAGACAAAAGATCTTGAAAATCTTATTTCAAGAAATCTTACCAAGATAATTTTCACGTGTCCCATTAGCAGATTTTTATTTATACATTATACAAAAATGTCATTAATGATACAATATAGTTAATAATAAATACATGAGGAAACCATGTGGTAGACATTTAATTGTACACAGTAACAACAACTTTTTAGTCACTGAGCCTTAGGACACTTTATCCACTTATCCACAAAGTATTTGTGTGTGTGTGTGTGTGTGTTTGTGTGTGTATATATGTGTATATGTGTATATGTATATATATATATATATATATATATATATATATATACATATATATATATATATATATAATATATATATATTTTTTTTTTTTTTTTTTTTTTTTTTTTTTTTTTTCTTTCTCAAAGTTCAGTATTTAGCTGATTGTATTAAGTAAATGTTGTCATTTTTATTTGGTTTGTAATTCACCCCGAGTCAGCTGTTACAGTGTGAAAGAAAGAAAGAAAGAAAGAAAGAAAGAAAGAAAGATGCAAATGTCTACATCAGATGTTAATATGGATGATGTGTCTTTTATTAGTTTCACTGACAATCAAAAATGATAATTGAACTTTTCTTTTTTTTTTTCTTTTTTACACAAATCCTTCTCGTAAGCCAAAGGAAAGTGTTCTCTTCTCTTGTGTCCTTGTTTTTTCACTATTGTCACTGAGCCTTGGGAAACTTTATCATCTACAAAGCTTTTTTTTTTCTTTCTCAAAGTTCAGTATTTAGTTAATTGTATTAAGTAAATGTTGTCATTTTTATTTGGTTTGTAATTCACCCCGAGTCAGCTGTTACAGTGTGAAAGAAAGAAAGAAAGAAAGAAAGAAAGAAAGAAAGAAAGAAAGAAAGAAAGAAAGAAAGAAAGAAAGAAAGAAAGAAAGAAAGAAAGAAAGAAAGAAAGATGCAAGTGTCTATATCAGATGTTAGTATAGTTTGTGTGTCTTTTATTAGTTTCACTGACAATCAAAAATGGTAAGTGATTTTTTTTTTTAACACAGTGAACACTTTTTAGTTATTGTTACTGACCTTGGGAAATTTCTTCCACTTATTCCAAAGTATTTTTCTTTTTTTTCTTTCTCAAAGTTCATTATTTAGTTGATTATATTAAGTAAATGTTGTCATTTTTATTTGGTTTGTAATTCACCCATGCATCAGCTGTTACAGTGTGAATGAAAGAAAGAAAGAAAGAAAGAAAGAAAGAAAGAAAGAAAGAAAGAAAGAAAGAAAGAAAGAAAGAAAGAAAGATGCAAATGTCTACTTCAGATTTGTGCGTCTTTTATTAGTTTCACTGACAATCAAAAATGGTAATTGAATTTTTTTTTTAACACACTGACAGCAACTTTTTAGTTATTGTTACTGATCTTGGGAAACTTCATCCACTTATTCACAAAGTATTTTTCTTTTTTTTTCTTTCTCAAAGTTCAGTATTTAGTTGATTGTATTAAGTCAACGTTGTCATTTTTGTTTGGTTTGTAATTCACCCCCCCCACACACACACACAGCTGTTATAGTGTGAAAGAAAGAAAGAAAGAAAGAAAGAAAGAAAGAAAGAAAGAAAGAAAGAAAGAAAGAAAGAAAGATGCAAGTGTCTATATCAGATGTTAGTATAGTTTGTGTGTCTTTTATTAGTTTTTTGATTGATTGATGTATTTATTTCGAACATGAATATCAAACAGAAGAAAATAAATAAACAAAACACTTAAACATAAGACATATAATACATATTCAAAAAGGAGTGAGAAGAAGTACAACTTATAAACTCCCACCCCTTCTCCTTATATAATTAATAATAATAACCTTCCTCGTCTAATCAGATCTATACACTATGCCATAATTTGACTGACACTTACCAGTAAATAATTAGGTTTCTGGCTTTGTATTATTATGAACAAATATAATATGATTTACATAAACACATAACACAATAACACATATATGTAAATACATATTCATACACAGATCTATACACACACATATACACCTACATATATACACACACAAATACACACTTATACATACATATACACACACTTACCACATACTTGTACATCTTATATCACCCAGTTTCACTGACAATCAAAAATGGTAAGTGAACTTTTTTTTTTTTTTTTTTTACATAAATCCCTCTCTTAAACCAAAAGAATGTGTTCTCTTCTCTTGCGTCCTTGTTTTTTCATTATTGTCACTGAGCCTTGGGAAACTTTACTATCCACAAAGTATTTTTCTTTTTTTTCTTTCTCAAAGTTCATTATTTAGTTGATTATATTAAGTAAATGTTGTCATTTTTATTTGGTTTGTAATTCACCCCGAGTCAGCTGTTACAGTGTGAAAGAAAGAAAGAAAGAAAGAAAGAAAGAAAGAAAGAAAGAAAGAAAGAAAGAAAGAAAGAAAGAAAGAAGGAAAGAAAGAAAGAAAGAAAGAAAGAAAGAAGAAAGAAAGAAAGAAAGAAAGATGCAAGTGTCTATATCAGATGTCAGTATAGTTTGTGTGTCTTTTATTAGTTTCACTGACAATCAAAAATGATAATTGAACTTTTCTTTTTTTTTTTCTTTTTTACACAAATCCTTCTCGTAAGCCAAAGGAAAGTGTTCTCTTCTCTTGTGTCCTTGTTTTTTCACTATTGTCACTGAGCCTTGGGAAACTTTATCATCTACAAAGCTTTTTTTTTTCTTTCTCAAAGTTCAGTATTTAGTTAATTGTATTAAGTAAATGTTGTCATTTTTATTTGGTTTGTAATTCACCCCGAGTCAGCTGTTACAGTGTGAAAGAAAGAAAGAAAGAAAGAAAGAAAGAAAGAAAGAAAGAAAGAAAGAAAGAAAGAAAGAAAGAAAGAAAGAAAGAAAGAAAGAAAGATGCAAGTGTCTATATCAGATGTTAGTATAGTTTGTGTGTCTTTTATTAGTTTCACTGACAATCAAAAATGGTAAGTGATTTTTTTTTTTAACACAGTGACAACTTTTTAGTTATTGTTACTGACCTTGGGAAATTTCTTCCACTTATTCCAAAGTATTTTTCTTTTTTTTCTTTCTCAAAGTTCATTATTTAGTTGATTATATTAAGTAAATGTTGTCATTTTTATTTGGTTTGTAATTCACCCATGCATCAGCTGTTACAGTGTGAATGAAAGAAAGAAAGAAAGAAAGAAAGAAAGAAAGAAAGAAAGAAAGAAAGATGCAAATGTCTACTTCAGATTTGTGCGTCTTTTATTAGTTTCACTGACAATCAAAAATGGTAATTGAATTTTTTTTTAACACACTGACAGCAACTTTTTAGTTATTGTTACTGATCTTGGGAAACTTCATCCACTTATTCACAAAGTATTTTTCTTTTTTTTTCTTTCTCAAAGTTCATTATTTAGTTGATTATATTAAGTAAATGTTGTCATTTTTATTTGGTTTGTAATTCACCCATGCATCAGCTGTTACAGTGTGAATGAAAGAAAGAAAGAAAGAAAGAAAGAAAGAAAGAAAGAAAGAAAGAAAGAAAGAAAGAAAGAAAGAAAGAAAGAAAGAAAGAAAGATGCAAATGTCTACTTCAGATTTGTGCGTCTTTTATTAGTTTCACTGACAATCAAAAATGGTAATTGAATTTTTTTTTTAACACACTGACAGCAACTTTTTAGTTATTGTTACTGATCTTGGGAAACTTCATCCACTTATTCACAAAGTATTTTTCTTTTTTTTTCTTTCTCAAAGTTCAGTGTTTAGTTGATTGTATTAAGTCAACGTTGTCATTTTTGTTTGGTTTGTAATTCACCCCCCCCACACACACACACAGCTGTTATAGTGTGAAAGAAAGAAAGAAAGAAAGAAAGAAAGAAAGAAAGAAAGAAAGAAAGAAAGAAAGAAAGAAAGAAAGAAAGAAAGAAAGATGCAAGTGTCTATATCAGATGTTAGTATAGTTTGTGTGTCTTTTATTAGTTTTTTGATTGATTGATGTATTTATTTCGAACATGAATATCAAACAGAAGAAAATAAATAAACAAAACACTTAAACATAAGACATATAATACATATTCAAAAAGGAGTGAGAAGAAGTACAACTTATAAACTCCCACCCCTTCTCCTTATATATTAATAATAATAACCTTCCTCGTCTAATCAGATCTATACACTAGGCCATAATTTGACTGACACTTACCAGTAAATAATTAGGTTTCTGGCTTTGTATTATTATGAACAAATATAATATGATTTACATAAACACATAACACAATAACACATATATGTAAATACATATTCATACACAGATCTATACACACACATATACACCTACATATATACACACACAAATACACACTTATACATACATATACACACACTTACCACATACTTGTACATCTTTATATCACCCAGTTTCACTGACAATCAAAATGGTAATTGAACTTTTTTTTTTTTTTTTTTACATAAATCCCTCTCTTAAACCAAAAGAATGTGTTCTCTTCTCTTGCGTCCTTGTTTTTTCATTATTGTCACTGAGCCTTGGAAACTTTACTATCCACAAAGTATTTTTCTTTTTTTCTTTCTCAAAGTTCATTATTTAGTTGATTATATTAAGTAAATGTTGTCATTTTTATTTGGTTTGTAATTCACCCCGAGTCAGCTGTTACAGTGTGAAAGAAAGAAAGAAAGAAAGAAAGAAAGAAAGAAAGAAAGAAAGAAGGAAAGAAAGAAAGGAAAGAAAGAAAGAAAGAAAGAAAGAAAGAAAGAAAGAAAGAAAGATGCAAGTGTCTATATCAGATGTTAGTATAGTTTGTGTGTCTTTTATTAGTTTCACTGACAATCAAAAATGGTAAGTGATTTTTTTTTTTTAACACAGTGACAACTTTTTAGTTATTGTTACTGACCTTGGGAAATTTCTTCCACTTATTCCAAAGTATTTTTCTTTTTTTTCTTTCTCAAAGTTCATTATTTAGTTGATTATATTAAGTAAATGTTGTCATTTTTATTTGGTTTGTAATTCACCCATGCATCAGCTGTTACAGTGTGAATGAAAGAAAGAAAGAAAGAAAGAAAGAAAGAAAGAAAGAAAGAAAGAAAGAAAGAAAGAAAGAAAGAAAGAAAGAAAGAAAGAAAGAAAGAAAGAAAGAAAGAAAGAAAGAAAGATGCAAATGTCTACTTCAGATTTGTGCGTCTTTTATTAGTTTCACTGACAATCAAAAATGGTAATTGAATTTTTTTTAACACACTGACAGCAACTTTTTAGTTATTGTTACTGATCTTGGGAAACTTCATCCACTTATTCACAAAGTATTTTTCTTTTTTTTTCTTTCTCAAAGTTCAGTATTTAGTTGATTGTATTAAGTCAACGTTGTCATTTTTGTTTGGTTTGTAATTCACCCCCCCCCACACACACACACAGCTGTTATAGTGTGAAAGAAAGAAAGAAAGAAAGAAAGAAAGAAAGAAAGAAAGAAAGAAAGAAAGAAAGAAAGAAAGAAAGAAAGAAAGAAAGAAAGAAAGAAAGAAAGATGCAAGTGTCTATATCAGATGTTAGTATAGTTTGTGTGTCTTTTATTAGTTTTTTGATTGATTGATGTATTTATTTCGAACATGAATATCAAACAGAAGAAAATAAATAAACAAAACACTTAAACATAAGACATATAATACATATTCAAAAAGGAGTGAGAAGAAGTACAACTTATAAACTCCCACCCCTTCTCCTTATATAATTAATAATAATAACCTTCCTCGTCTAATCAGATCTATACACTATGCCATAATTTGACTGACACTTACCAGTAAATAATTAGGTTTCTGGCTTTGTATTATTATGAACAAATATAATATGATTTACATAAACACATAACACAATAACACATATATGTAAATACATATTCATACACAGATCTATACACACACATATACACCTACATATATACACACACAAATACACACTTATACATACATATACACACACTTACCACATACTTGTACATCTTTATATCACCCAGTTTCACTGACAATCAAAAATGGTAATTGAACTTTTTTTTTTTTTTTTTTTTACATAAATCCCTCTCTTAAACCAAAAGAATGTGTTCTCTTCTCTTGCGTCCTTGTTTTTTCATTATTGTCACTGAGCCTTGGGAAACTTTACTATCCACAAAGTATTTTTCTTTTTTTTCTTTCTCAAAGTTCATTATTTAGTTGATTATATTAAGTAAATGTTGTCATTTTTATTTGGTTTGTAATTCACCCCGAGTCAGCTGTTACAGTGTGAAAGAAAGAAAGAAAGAAAGAAAGAAGGAAAGAAAGAAAGAAGGAAAGAAAGAAAGAAAGAAAGAAAGAAAGAAAGAAAGAAAGAAAGAAAGAAAGAAAGAAAGAAAGATGCAAGTGTCTATATCAGATGTTAGTATAGTTTGTGTGTCTTTTATTAGTTTCACTGACAATCAAAAATGGTAAGTGATTTTTTTTTTTAACACAGTGACAACTTTTTAGTTATTGTTACTGACCTTGGGAAATTTCTTCCACTTATTCCAAAGTATTTTTCTTTTTTTCTTTCTCAAAGTTCATTATTTAGTTGATTATATTAAGTAAATGTTGTCATTTTTATTTGGTTTGTAATTCACCCATGCATCAGCTGTTACAGTGTGAATGAAAGAAAGAAAGAAAGAAAGAAAGAAAGAAAGAAAGAAAGAAAGAAAGAAAGAAAGAAAGACGTCTTTTATTAGTTTCACTGACAATCAAAAATGGTAATTGAATTTTTTTTTAACACACTGACAGCAACTTTTTAGTTATTGTTACTGATCTTGGGAAACTTCATCCACTTATTCACAAAGTATTTTTCTTTTTTTTTCTTTCTCAAAGTTCAGTATTTAGTTGATTGTATTAAGTCAACGTTGTCATTTTTGTTTGGTTTGTAATTCACCCCCCCCACACACACACACAGCTGTTATAGTGTGAAAGAAAGAAAGAAAGAAAGAAAGAAAGAAAGAAAGAAAGAAAGAAAGAAAGAAAGAAAGAAAGAAAGAAAGAAAGAAAGAAAGAAAGAAAGATGCAAGTGTCTATATCAGATGTTAGTATAGTTTGTGTGTCTTTTATTAGTTTTTGATTGATTGATGTATTTATTTCGAACATGAATATCAAACAGAAGAAAATAAATAAACAAAAACACTTAAAACATAAGACATATAATACATATTCAAAAAGGAGTGAGAAGAAGTACAACTTATAAACTCCCACCCCTTCTCCTTATATAATTAATAATAATAACCTTCCTCGTCTAATCAGATCTATACACTATGCCATAATTTGACTGACACTTACCAGTAAATAATTAGGTTTCTGGCTTTGTATTATTATGAACAAATATAATATGATTTACATAAACACATAACACAATAACACATATATGTAAATACATATTCATACACAGATCTATACACACACATATACACCTACATATATACACACACAAATACACACTTATACATACATATACACACACTTACCACATACTTGTACATCTTTATATCACCCAGTTTCACTGACAATCAAAAATGGTAATTGAACTTTTTTTTTTTTTTTTTTTACATAAATCCCTCTCTTAAACCAAAAGAATGTGTTCTCTTCTCTTGCGTCCTTGTTTTTTCATTATTGTCACTGAGCCTTGGGAAACTTTACTATCCACAAAGTATTTTTCTTTTTTTCTTTCTCAAAGTTCATTATTTAGTTGATTATATTAAGTAAATGTTGTCATTTTTATTTGGTTTGTAATTCACCCCGAGTCAGCTGTTACAGTGTGAAAGAAAGAAAGAAAGAAAGAAAGAAAGAAAGAAAGAAAGAAAGAAAGAAAGAAAGAAAGAAAGAAAGAAAGAAAGAAAGATGCAAGTGTCTATATCAGATGTTAGTATAGTTTGTGTGTCTTTTATTAGTTTCACTGACAATCAAAAATGGTAAGTGATTTTTTTTTTTAACACAGTGACAACTTTTTAGTTATTGTTACTGACCTTGGAAATTTCTTCCACTTATTCCAAAGTATTTTTCTTTTTTTCTTTCTCAAAGTTCATTATTTAGTTGATTATATTAAGTAAATGTTGTCATTTTTATTTGGTTTGTAATTCACCCATGCATCAGCTGTTACAGTGTGAATGAAAGAAAGAAAGAAAGAAAGAAAGAAAGAAAGAAAGAAAGAAAGAAAGAAAGAAAGAAAGAAAGAAAGAAAGAAAGAAAGAAAGAAAGAAAGATGCAAATGTCTACTTCAGATTTGTGCGTCTTTTATTAGTTTCACTGACAATCAAAAATGGTAATTGAATTTTTTTTTAACACACTGACAGCAACTTTTTAGTTATTGTTACTGATCTTGGGAAACTTCATCCACTTATTCACAAAGTATTTTTCTTTTTTTTTCTTTCTCAAAGTTCATTATTTAGTTGATTATATTAAGTAAATGTTGTCATTTTTATTTGGTTTGTAATTCACCCCGAGTCAGCTGTTACAGTGTGAAAGAAAGAAAGAAAGAAAGAAAGAAAGAAGGAAAGAAAGAAAGAAAGAAAGAAAGAAAGAAAGAAAGAAAGAAACAAAGAAAGAAACAAAGAAAGAAACAAAGAAAGAAAGAAAGATGCAAGTGTCTATATCAGATGTTAGTATAGTTTGTATGAGAAAAGTTTAATTTCCATTTTTGATTGTCAGTGAAACTAATAAAAGACACACATCTGATATAGACATTTGTATCTTTCTTTCTTTCTTTTTTTTTTTTTACACAAATCCGTCTCTTAAGCCAAAGGAAAGTGTCGTCTTCTCTCATGTCCTTGCGACTCATTTGTCACGGCTGATGGGTGAACGATGGCGGTACAAGCCACTTTCCCCCTGTCATTCTGCATCCCATCCATGGAACCAGTGGGATAAAGTTTACAGTCTGAGTTAATGAGCTGGAAACACATGGGATGACAAACTCATCTGCTAAACCAGAGAAAGAGGAAGTCTGGGGGCTAATAGAGGAGGACACGCCCATGAAAAAGAGGACACATGGACTATTAATGTCTCATCTGGGGAAGAAAACAACAACAACAAAAAAAGGCTTTTCTATTCGTAAATGTGTGATTTTTACTGACACATGCGTCTGGGTTTTAAAATGCTATTTTGGCTTTGGCCACCAGAGGGAGCTGTATCCATGTGGTCAGTTTGAGCAGTGGTTTCATGTAATTTAAACCTATTAACCCTTTCATGCATAGTGGTCACTCCAGTGGACAGTTCTTCTCCAGCTGTTCTATTGTATATTCTTGGGTTTTGTTGTTTTAGTTCCATATCAGCCAACACAGTGGACACTTATGCATCATCTCATACACTGACATTCACACCATTACTGTAACTGTGCTGTTCTAGATAAACCTGGTCTGCACTAACATGTTTGAGCATAAACCACTTGTTTCTTGTTAGACACAAAAGTTTTTTTTGCATGTTATCTCCATGAAATGAGTAATAACTAGTATGGAAATATGTTAAAATGTGAGAAAACATCAGATTAGCAGCATTAAAAATGGTTTTATTTCATTGTTTTCATATCACTTTCTTACAGAAGAGGATTAGGGCCACTGGAAAATAAAAAAGGTGTGATATATATTTATTTATTATTCTGAGAAAAAATTCAGAATTCTGACTTTAAACTCCGAATTCTGCCTTTTTTTTTTTTTTTTTTTTCAGAATTCTGACTTTAAACTCAGAATTACGTTTTTTCAGAATTCTGACTTTAAACTCAGAATTCTGTTTGTTTTTTTTGTTTTTTTTCCAGAATTCTGACTTTAATCTCAGAATACTGAAATTTTTCTCGGAATTCTAACTTTTTTTCTTTTTTTTTTCCAGAATTCTGACTAATCTCATAATTCTAATTTTTCTCTCTGAATTCTGACTTTTTTTTTTTTTTTTTCAGAATTCTGACATTAATCTCAGAATTCTAACTTTTTTCCCCAAATTCTGACTTTTTTCCTCAGAATTCTGACTTTAATGTCAGAATTCTGCCTTTTTTTCATAATAATAATAAGAAATATATTTTGGACCCTAGTTTATTGTATTTTTTTCCAGTGGCCTTAATTCTCTTCTGTACTTTCTGATATTGGGTTTTAAACACATTTTTCTTTACTTCAAAAATTAAATGCATGGACATTTTTGTAACTCCATGAAAAAAAAATCAATTACATTGTTTTTTTCATGCCTAAGGGGGATTAAAAACACTCAAGAAAAAAATCTTGCCTAAGGTTCTCATAAATCATCCATTAAAGGGTTAAATTAACAGTTTAATGTGGTGTTTTGTTTTGTTTTTGCCTGTTTTCCTTTGTGCTTCTTTCAGTAAATACCACCGATCACACACATGTACTTGTACTCTGCTAGAAAAATGATAAAACCTCATTATTTTGCTCATTGATTAGACATATAAAGTTTATTGTGTATAGAAAATATTCACATTTCATACATTTTTTTTAAATCATAAAAACATTGATCTAGCACAAAAGAATGAATCCACACTTACTGCAATGAGGAATACTCCATTAAAGAGTGAAGTTTTCTGCTTGAATTTGTAAAAAAAAAAAAAAAAAAATTAAAATTAAAAAAAGCACTGGAAAAGGATGTGAATGACTACAGTGAAGGAGTAAAACAGCAGAAACGTTCACATTCTACAGCCACTTCTGCAGTCAGGGTGACAACTTCTTTTGAATCGTAGATGTTTGATGGAGTTAGGCTTAGGGTTAGGGTGTGCATGAGTTCTGCTGAAAAAAAAAAAAGGTTTTCTATTCATAAATGTGTGATTTTTAATGACACATGCGTCTGGGTTTTAAAATGCTATTTTAGTTTTGGCCACCAGAGGGAGCTGTATACATGTGGTCAGTTTGAGCAGTGATTTCATGCCACTTAAACTTATTAAATTAACACTTTAATGTGGTGTTTTGTTTTGTTTTTTCCTTTTTTTCCTTTGCGCTTCTTTCAGTAAATACCACTGATCACACATATGTACTTGTACTCTGCTAGAAAAATGATAAAACCTCATTATTTTGCTCATTGATTAGACATATAAAGTTTATTATGTATAGAAAATATTCACATTTCATAATTTTTTTTAATCATAAAAACATGGATCTAGCACAAAAGAATGAATCCACACTTACTGCAATGAGGAATACTCCATTAAAGAGTGAAGTTTTCTACTTGAATTTGTAAAAAAAAAAAAAAAAAAAACAGTGGAAAAGGATGTGAATGACTACAGTGAAGGAGTGAAACAGCAGAAACATTCACATTCTACGATGTTTGTTGGAGTTAGGCTTAGGGTTAGGGTGTGCATGAGTTCTGCTGGGAAAAAAAAGGGTTTTCTATTCGTAAATGTGACACATTTTTAAATTTTAAATTTTAAACACAATTTTCAATGACACAAGTGTCTGGGTTTTAAAATGCTATTTTAGTTTTGGCCACCAGAGGGAGCTGTATCCATGTGGTCAGTTTGAGCAGTGATTTCATGTAACAAAACCTATTAAGATCCAGGAAATGTCAGCAAAGTACCAGCTTTTTTTTTTTGTTTTTTATTAAATAAGTGCCTATGTTGGAAACATCATGATGCAACAGTTCTTTCAGATGCAGTTTTTACATTTTTTATGGAATGTCCTTTGTGGTGGACAGTTTTCTTTTCTTTTTTTTTTTTTTGTATAAAGTTGTGAAACTCTTGTCTACAAATGCGGACAGAAAACCCATAGCTGGGTCTGAGGAGGTTAAATTAACACTTTAACCCTTTCATGCACGAATTATGAGAATCTTAGTCAATATTTTTTTCTTGAGTATTTTAGTTCCACTTTACACATGAAAAAAACAATGCAATTGATTTTTTTTTGATTTTTTTTTTTTTATGAACGTATTTTTCATGGAGTTACAAAAATGTCCACTCAGCTGGGCACCATGCATTTAAGTTTTGAAGCAAAGAAACATTTATTTAAAACTCATCATCAGAAAGTGATATACTGTGTGAAAACTATGAAATAAAAGCATTTTTAATGCCGCTAATTGCTAAATTGCTGCTGTTTTCTCACATTTGATCATACTCTAATATTAGTTATTACTCATTTCATGGCGATATTATCCTCCTGAGACCCAGGAAATGGACAGTTTTAGCTGTTCTATATTAAAAAATGGTCTTAATTGGAAACTGCATCATGCAACAGTTTTTTCAGATACAGTTTTAAAACTATTTTTATTTACTGACTGATTTTTTTAATGGAATGTCCTTTGCAATGCACAGCATTTTTAAAGTAAAACGGTCAAACTTTTGTCCCCTACAGAGGACAAAATGCATTGCTGGGTCTCAGGAGGATATGCAAAAAAAAGAGAAAAAAAAAGTGTTTGTTTATTACAGTCACACTCAAACATGCTAGTGCAGATCAAGTTTATGAAGAACAGCAAAGTTACAGTAATTGTATGTATTGCAGTGTTTTGGATGATGCATAAGAGTCCTGATATGGAACTAAAACAACAAAACCCATGAATACATAATAGAACAGCTGTAGAATAGCTGTCCACTGTAGTGACCAGTATGCATGAAAGGGTTAATGTGGTGTTTTGTTTTTTCCTTTTTTCCTTTGTGCTTCTTTTAGTAAATACCACCGATCACACACATCTACTTGTACTCTGCTAGAAAAATGATAAAACCTCATTATTTTGCTCATTGATTAGACATATAAAGTTTATTGTGTATAGAAAATATTCACATCTCATACATTTTTTTAATCATGAAAACATTGATCTAGCACAAAAGAATGAATCCACACTTACTGCAATGAGGAATACTCCATTAAAGAGTGAAGTTTTCTGCTTGAATTTGTTAAAAAAAATAAATAAATAAAAAAAAAAAAAACACTGGAAAAGGATGTGAATGACGACAGTGAAGGAGTAAAACAGCAGAAACGTTCACATTCTACAGCCACTTCTGCAGTCAGGGTGACAACTTCTTTTGGATCGTAGATGTTTGTCAGAGTTAGGGTTAGGGTGTGCATGAGTTCTGCTGAAAAAAAAAAAGGTTTTCTATTCATAAATGTGTGATTTTTAATGACACAAGCATTTGGGTTTTAAAATGCTATTTTAGTTTTGGCCACCAGAGGGAGCTGTATACATGTGGTCAGTTTGAGCAGTGATTTCATGTAACATAACCTATTAAGACCCAGGAAATGTCAGCAAAGTACCAGCTTTTTTTTTTGTTTTTTATTAAATAAGTGCCTATATTGGAAACGTCATGATGCAACAGTTTTTTCAGACACAGTTTTTAAATTTTATATGGAATGTCCTTTGTGGTGGACAGTTTTCTTTTTTTTTTTTTTTTTGTATAAAGTTGTGAAACCCTTGTCTACAAATGTGGACAAAAAACCCAAAGCTGGGTCTGAGGAGGTTAAATTAACACTTTAATGTGGTGTTTTGTTTTGTTTTTTTTCCTTTTTTCCTTTGTGCTTCTTTCAGTAAATACCACTGATCACACACATCTACTTGTACTCTGCTAGAAAAATGATAAAACCTCATTATTTTGCTCATTGATTAGACATATAAAGTTTATTGTGTATAGAAAATATTCACATTTCATACATTTTTTTAATCATGAAAACATGGATCTAGCACAAAAGAATGAATCCACACTTACTGCAATGAGGAATACTCCATTAAAGAGTGAAGTTTTCTACTTGAATTTGTTAAAAAAGATAAAAATAAAAAAAAAAAACAGTGGAAAAGGATGACTACAGTTAAGGAGCTGAACTGAAGATGGAGGAGTAAAACAGCAGAAACGTTCACATTCTACAGCCACTTCTGCAGTCAGGGTGACAACTTCTTTTGGATTGTAGATGTTTGTTGCAGTTTGCACCCTTTACTTCAAAGTCCAAAGCAATCCGTCTGTAGAAAAATTAAGCTTGTCAAAAGAAGCATCCTTTTCTGAAGAAATTCCCGTCTGTCCTTTTTGTTCGGATCTCCTTCTGCATCACCACGACTTCCCGATGGACTGAATGTGTTCCTTGGCCTTCATCCTCAGTGAGGCAATACTGGAGTTCCTGGGATCGGCCGAGCACTGGTAGGCCACGGGCGGGGGGCACATGGAGCCGATGTGGGGCAGGTGGGGGCTGTGGTGTCCCAGGAAGGAGGCCGGTAAGGACGACGACATGGACGGAGGAGGAGGAGGAGGAGGAGAAGGGGTGTAGGCGGCGGGGAGGCCCTGGGAGCCGCTGATGAAGCCAGGGAGCGACTGCAGGGAGGTGGAGGTGGTGATGGGGGTGCTGAGCCAGGGGTCCAGCTGCAGACCCCGCCCAGGGAGCCTCTGCTGGGGGAGCGGCTGAAGGACAGCAGGGAGGACGGGGAGCAGGAGGACGTGTCCTGGAGTTTGATGGAGCTCACCTCCAGCTTCTCCTGACGACGCCACTTAGCCCGTCTGTTCTGGAACCACACCTGGAACACAAAACAACGGCACATTTGGAGGGTTTAGAAAGGATCAGTTCAAGCACAGATGACAAACATGTGGCCCGGGGGCCAAATCTGGCCCGCCAAAGGGTCCGGTCCGGCCCTTGGGATGAATTTGTGAAATGCAAAAAATTACACTAAGATATGAACAATCCTTTTAGTTCAGGTTCCACATTCAGAACAATTCAATCTCAAGTGGGCAGAACCAGTAAAATACTATCATAATAACATACACTGTAAGCCCGGAAGTTGTATTTACTAAAATGCTTTAATTACAACGTACTTAACCCTCTGGTATCCCCTTACTAAGCGACAAGTGTGCCTTTTTCGCACACTTGTGGAATAATGTCAAAAAAAATTTCATACAGTTTGTTTTTAATTCTTTTACACTTTTTTTCTATTTCATCAACTTGAGCCGTAAATAAAAATACCAAATACTCAATAATTGCCACATTTTTTAACCCTTTAAATGCCGTGTTTGTAAAGTAAACAAACCATTTTTTTGGATGCAAAAAAACAAAAAAATTTCAATATACTACATAAAAAGTGGATCACATATTATTTGATTTTTTCATCCTGGCATATGTCAATGATTAACTCCAACACTGGTTAATTTGCATTATTATTTTTGACGCTAGGTCAAATGTTCAAAAATACTAGCATCTGTCACCAAGTGTGCGTAAAATGCACACCTATAAATCAAACTATTAAATATTATATATTAATTTATTTTTTCGCTGTAATTTGATTTTATTTTTGTAAATCAATTTCAGCCCTAATCATACATATCAAATGGAAGAAACAGTGCGTTTTAGGCACACTTGGGAGACAGATGCTAGTCTTGTAATTTTCGTTTGTTTACACTGTGCACATTTTAGTTCGTGGCCAGAATTTTAAAGATCATGCAAAAATGAACAACTTTTGAATTCTAACCTTATTTATATTGTGAAAAATAATATGAAGTTTTTAAAAACGAAGTGCAAAGTGTACCTAAAAGGCGCACCCGGATACCAGAGGGTTAAATGATTTCAGTTTTATTACATTACTATAAAATGTTAAGTATATTCTACTAATTTGTAGACATAGTCGAAAGTACGAAAAAGTTTAAGTTGAATAGATTTAAATCACTCAGTTTTAGTCATGACCACACCTTTTTATCTCCGCATTGCATTGTGGGTATTGGGCATGTTGTTGAAAATGTGTTCTTTTTCTGTGCAGGGGTTCAGCAGGGTTGTGGTGCTAGTGTTAAATTTGGACTAAATGTGTGTACGGCAATGTTTGTAGACCTTTGTGTGTTTGTTTTTGTATTTGTGTGGAGGTGCACCATGAGTCAAAGCCACAGGCCCAACAATAGGTTTCCTGTTCATCCAAAATTAATTTCATACAATAGAAATTTTAATGCCTTGTCAAATTTAAAGCATTTCCTGTACTGGTACATAACACTGAGCTAATTGTCATTCAAGCTATAATATATTAGATTCAATACTTACACAAAGCACTTCATATTGCAAAAGACTTAAATTTAAAGCAACATGGAATTCAGTAAAATGAACTGATGATATTATATCTAGTGACTATACAAAACAATTGACATTGCAAGAAATTTTAAGTTAAATTAACTTGGCATTTAGTGTGTTGTACTTAAAATAGCAATTGCATTCAAATCAATAGTGATGGGACTTTTGGCTCTTTGAAAGGAGCCGTTCATTGAAAAGAGCCGTTCAAAAGATTCGATTCGTTCGTGAATGTCACATCACTACAAATGACATTGAGCTAATTTTCATCCATGCCATAATATATTAGGTTGAATAATTATTAGTGATGGGACTTTTGGCTCTTTGAAGGGAGCCGTTCAATCAGGAGCCGTTCACTGAAAAGAGCCGTTCAAAAGACTGGCTCTTTTATGTTTTTTGCATTATTTTGAAACACCAATGTTTTAATGACTGAATAGGCTACATGTGATGATTGACATTACATTTTAAAGGTGTTTAATTGGTGCGGTAGTAAATATTATCTTACAGTAAAAAAGAATAGTTAGTTCAAATGTGTGGGCTAAATACATGACATGAGAGGTGACATTAGGCAAATGCTGGAATTGGACCAAAAACATCACGGTACATTATGTGGACTAGTCTGTAGCCTAAAAATGAAGAAGAAAATAAAACATTTTCTCATGAAATAACATTTTATTCTCCTCAAAACAAGAAGAATAAATGTGTGTAAACATACAGAAAAAACTGCACAAAACACAACGGTGATTAATCACTGTATTTACTTAAATACCTGAGCTGTCGTGCAATTCTCAGAACAAGAACAGTATGTTGGTAAATTGACAGGCAATCAGACACTCCCTCCTTAAAAAAAAAAAAAAAAAAAAAAAAAAAAAATGAACGGCTCTTTACAAAGACTCGGTTCCCATCGTTCATTTCAAAGAGCCGTTCAAAAGATTCGATTCGTTTGTGAATGTCACATCACTACAAATGACATTGAGCTAATTTTCATTTTTAACATATTAGGTTGAATAACTATTAGTGATGGGACTCTTGGCTCTTTGAAGGGAGCCGTTCAATCAGGAGCCATTCACTGAAAAGAGCCGTTCAAAAGACTGGCAGTAAATATGATCTTATCGTAAAAAAGAATAGTTAGTTCAAATGTGTGGGCTAAATACATGACATGAGAGGTGACATTAGGCAAATGCTGGAATTGGACCAAAAACATCACGGTACATTATGTGGACTAGTCTGTAGCCTAAAAATGAAGAAGAAAATAAAACATTTTCCTATGAAATAACATTTTATTCTCCTCAAAACAAGAACAATAAATGTGTGTAAACATACGGGAAAAAATTGCACAAAACACAACAGTGATTAATCACTGTATTTACTTAAATACCTGAACTGTAGTTCAATTCTCAGAACAAGAACAGTATGTTGGTAAATTTGTCAGGCAATCAGACACTCCCTCCTTAAAAAAAAAAAAAAAAAAATGAACGGCTCTTTACAAAGACTCAGTCCCCATCGTTCATTTCAAAGAGCCGTTAAAAAGATTTGATTCGTTCGTGAACGTCACATCACTACAGTCCGGCTCCTGGGATGAATTAGTGAAATGCAAAAATTACACTGAGATCTTAACACTCCTTTTAGTTCAGGTTCCACATTCAGACCAATTCAATCTCAAGTGGGCAGGACCAGTAAAATACGATCATAATATCATAGAAATAATGACAACTCCAAATTTTTCTCTTTCAAAATGTAAATATTTTCATGTATTTACACTAAAACAATGTATAATTTTGCAAAAAATGTGAATAACCTGAACAAATATGAATAACCTGAAATGTCTTAAGAGAAGTAAGTACAATTTTAACAAGTCTGTTATTAAATGTTTTGTGTATTTGTAAGTTATAATGTACATGTGTGAATGATAAACCGAGGCCGAATATTGTTAAAATTACACTTATTTTTTCAGTTTGCTTATGTTTTTCACATTGTTTGAAAGGATAGCTTGTAGATGTAAACTTTTTCATAATGTAAATTTAGTTTTTTCGCTCTGAAACATAGACAAAAGTTCGGAGTTGACATTATTGATATATTATTATGTTATATTGTTATATATATGTTATGTTATTGTACTGGTTCGGCCCACTTCAGATCAAATTTAGCTGAATGTGGCCCCTGAACTAAAAGGAGTTTGACAGCCCTGAGTTAAAGCATGGAAATAAACAGACAATAAAGTTTAGAAGAACAAGAAGATGAAAAAAATCAATTCATCAAACAATTAGAAAAAGCTGATGGCACAAGATGATACACTGACCTGGACTCTGTGTATATTTGTACTGTTCTGTAAAAGAATAGAACTACTATTATTATTGTTTTTCTACTTTAATTGGACTAAAGGACAACCAGGTGGATTTTTTAATAGGATCAATGAAGTTAATTTCCATCAATATTAACATGTTTTTAGACACAGTGTGACTTTTTAAAACTAATTTGATTTATTTTCAGAATTAAAGTCAAACAAATAAGTGAAACATAAGTCCTAAAATCCACTGTTATTCTAAAAGCTCCAAAAACATAATGTGATCATTTGTCTTGTATTTTGGAGATCTTTAATGAAAAATAAAGACCATTCCACTGAGTATAGTAAGTGTTAAGTGGTTTTTTATGTGATTTCTGTCTCATAGATTTAGTCTTGATTTGTGATATAAAGTAAATTATACGTGAGTTATATTCATATTAGATTAATTCAGCTGTCAGTTAATGTAATGATTTAATTCTCTTATGTTTTATACTTTAAGCCTTTGATGCACGAATTATAAGAACCTTAGTCAAGATTTTTTTTTTTTTTTTTCCTGAGTGTTTTTATTCCTCTTTAGGCATGAAAAAAAAAAACAATGTGATTGAATTTTTTTTTTTTTTTTTTTTTTTAATGAACCTATTATTTATGGAGTTACAAAAATGTCCACTCAGCTGGACACTATGCGTTTAATTTTTGAAGCAAAGAAACATGTATTTAAAACACAATAACAGGAAGTGATGTACTGTGTGAAAACTATGAAATAAATATATTTTTAATGCAGCTAATCTGATGTTTTCTCACATTTTATCATACTCTAATACTGTTATTAATCACTTCATGGAGATTATATGCAAAAAAAAAGCGATTTGTTGAAGAAAACTGTTAACCCTTTCATGCATAGTGGACACTACAGTGGACAGCTATTCTTCTCTTGTTAAAATCATGGGTTTTGTTGTTTTAGTTCCATATCATCCAACACAGTGGACACTTAATGCATCATCCCATACACTGCAATTCACACTATTACTGTAACTTTGTTGTTCTTGATAAACCTGATCTGCAGTAACATGTTTTAGTGTAAATCAATTGTTAATTGTTATAAGACTATTAATAAAAGTTGTCTTAATCAAAAAGTTGGGGGTTTTTTTGCATATCATCTCCATGAAGTGAGTAATAGAATAGAATAGAATAGAATAGAATAGAATAGAATAGAATAGAATAGAATAGAATAGAATAGAATAGAATAGAATAGAATATATCTTTATTGTATAATGAAATTAAAAAGTGCAATCCTAAAAGGTACAATCCCTGACATAAAAAAAAAAAAAGTAATAACTAGTATTAGAGCAGGGGTGTCAAACATGCGGCCTGGGGGCCAAAATAGGCCCGCCAAAGGGTCCAGTCCGGCCCTTGGGATGTTTTTGCAAAGTCAAAAATTCCACAGTCTTGAATTGAATTAAGCAAAAAAAAAAAAAAAAAAAAAAAAAAAGCTTGAATTAAGGAAAAAATCTTGAATTAACAACTTCAAATTTGTTTCTTTGTTTTAGTGCAAAAAATAACATTAACCCTTTCATGCATAGTGGTCACTACAGTGGACAGCTATTCTACAGCTGGTCTTCTGTATATTAATGGATTTTTGTTGTTCTTTTCGGGGGATTTTTTTTTTGTTTGTTTGTTTGTTTTTTTACACATATCTTTATTAAAGTTTTAAGACACTACATATCTTTTTTGACATGAAATGGTAACATTATGTAGATCTCTCCTGAGCATAAACCCCCAGAATCACAAGCCCTCCCCATAGTTTTCACACAATTTATCAGCAAATATATGTTTCTGTGCGTCAAAAATTAAACATGTGGTGTCCAGCTGAGTGGACATTTTTGCAACTTCATGAAAAATAGGTTCATAAGAATTTTTTTTCATTATTTATTTTTTTTTTTTTTTTTCAATTTTTAAAATTATTTCTATTTCTATTTTATTTTTTGAATTTATTTTTCAGAAGAAAATTTTCAATCACATTGTTTTTTTTTCATGCCTAAAGAGGAATAAAAACACTCAGGAAAAAATTTTGATTAAGGTTCTCATAATTCGTGCATGAAAGGGTTAAATTATGAAAATATTTACATTTACAAACTATCCTGTAACAATAAAATGTGAATAATCTGAACAAATATGAACAAACTGAAATGTCTAAAGAAAATTCAGCACAATTTTAACATTTTCTGTCTGTTCCTCAGTGTTTAGTGTCTTTGTAGATCTGATCCATAATGCACATGTAGAAATGAAACGTTGAGGCAGAATATTGTTAAAATTGCACTTATTTT
>NC_043968.1:74713285-74723285 GCF_902148855.1 Sphaeramia orbicularis
ACATGTTTAAAATGTTAAATCTACATGTTAAATCTACATGTTTAAAATGTTTAAACCTACATGTTTAAAATGTTAAATCTACATGTTTAAAATGTTTAAATCTACATGTTTAAAATGTTAAATCTACATGTTAAATCTACATGTTTAAAATGTTTAAACCTACATGTTTAAAATGTTAAATCTACATGTTTAAAATGTTTAAATCTACATGTTTAAAATGTTAAATCTACATGTTTAAAATGTTAAATCTACATGTTTAAAATGTTTAAATCTACATGTTTAAAATGTTAAATCTACATGTTAAATCTACATGTTTAAAATGTTTAAACCTACATGTTTAAAATGTTTAAACCTACATGTTTAAAATGTTAAATCTACATGTTTAAAATGTTAAATCTACATGTTTAAAATGTTAAATCTACATGTTTAAAATGTTTAAATCTACATGTTTAAAATGTTAAATCTACATGTTAAATCTACATGTTTAAAATGTTTAAACCTACATGTTTAAAATGTTAAATCTACATGTTTAAAATGTTTAAATCTACATGTTTAAAATGTTAAATCTACATGTTTAAAATGTTAAATCTACATGTTTAAAATGTTTAAATCTACATGTTTAAAATGTTAAATCTACATGTTAAATCTACATGTTTAAAATGTTTAACACTACATGTTTAAAATGTTTAAACCTACATGTTTAAAATGTTAAATCTACATGTTTAAAATGTTAAATCTACATGTTTAAAATGTTAAATCTACATGTTAAATCTACATGTTTAAAATGTTTAAACCTACATGTTTAAAATGTTTAAACCTACATGTTTAAAATGTTAAATCTACATGTTTAAAATGTTAAATCTACATGTTTAAAATGTTTAAATCTACATGTTTAAAATGTTAAATCTACATGTTTAAAATGTTTAAATCTACATGTTTAAAATGTTAAATCTACATGTTTAAAATGTTTAAATCTACATGTTTAAAATGTTAAATCTACATGTTTAAACTGTTAAATCTACATGTTTAAAATGTTAAATCTACATGTTACTGTATAAACATGTTTACAGTTGGATGTGTTTTTTACAGTATTGTTTTGGAGCTGCCTTTTTTTTCTGTAAAAACAACAGGATTTTTTTTTTTTTTTTTTTTTTTTTTTTACAGTGTGCTTGAGCTCAGAACTCACATTCATGTTTTAGAAATGAAACAACTAATGCCCAAGAAACAGATTTTTTTTTTTTTTTTGTAGGAACTTTTTTCTCATAATATAAGTCGTTTTACTTGCATTCCCTGATACCTCAGGAGTAAAAGCCTGTTCTAAAACTTGTTTTCATGGTTTACAAGGACGCGTTTGTGCGTAAAGTGTCCGCTCTGGCCAAATTACGCACGAAAAAAACCCGGATCCACTTACTGTCAAAAGTTTCTGCAAACAGACTCTTGTCTCTTCTCGGAGTCACAATAACATTCCCAGTTCGCTCCACATCACCGCCCAACATCTTGTCCGTCATGTTGTTGTAGGAGGTGGACTTGTGGAAGATCGCATCTTCTCTAAATCCCAGGATGGCTTCGATGCTGTGGACCGTGGACGGGTTCCCGGGGCTCTGGACGGAGCGGGCGGACGGTGACATGCGCTCATCCATCATCACTTGAGAAGGGGATCCGAGAAGCCACATTGGTCGGAGAAGTCCAAGAATGTTCAGGACGCACAAACTTGTCCAACTTTTCCTGCTGCTGGAGCACTTTTTTTTTTTTTTTTTTTTAAGTTTATGAAGTCGAATTAAAGCTGAGAGCAGTGGGAGGAAACACACATATACACACATATACACACATGCATATACACACACCTGCAGTGCGCGCACAGTCCGTCCTCCTCAGTGGATGTGGAGCACCGGCAGAGGGGGCTTTTAAAGCGGTAAGACCTCCTACTCATGTGGCACCCCCTGTACGTCAGAGAGAGGGGGGGGGGGGCGGGGGTCCTGTTGGATTTGGCCCTGGATGGATGGATGGATGGATGGATGGATGGATGGATGGTTAATACATTTCACCCGTGCGTCCTCGCGGCCACAGTCACCCGCGCGCGCTCACACTGTAAAAACAAACCTTTAGAATCTACTCAATAAAAGTGAGGAAACAATTTACAGTCATTTTGGTTGAGTAGATTTTATCCCATATTTTGAGTAAAATGTGATTAAATTTAACAGCTGTAACACACTAAAAGAAATTACACTGTAAAAAAAAAAAAAAAAAAAAAAAAAAGACTCTAGAATTAACACCAAAAAGTTGTAAAACTGCAACATAAAAAAAAAAAAACTGTAAGTGACAATACAAAGCAAAGTTGTTTATTGGAAAAGATTTTTGTGTTGACGATTGAATCATAATAGCTGTAGTTTTTACAGGAAGAGCTAAGAAATAAGTGCAGTCCATTTACCAGTTAAATCCAGTGTTAAATCTACATGTTTAAAATGTTAAATCTGCATCGTCGGCTTCCTGATGAAACCTGCTAAATGACATTTTTGGTTGGGAATAAAAACCTGCTATCTCCCCTGTTATACACTGTAAAAAATGACTGTAGAATTGACACCAAAAAGTTGTAAAATTGCAACATAAAAAAAAAACTGTAAGTGGCAATACAAAGCAAAGTTGTTTATTTGAAAAGATTTTTGTGTTGACGATTGAATCAAATATAGCTGTAGTTTTTACAGGAAGAGTATGTGAACAAAACCAAATGTGTATGTAGAAATGATGTATTTCTATTGTTTTTAGAAAATAAAACTGTAAATTGAAAAACAATGTGGTGCCGTTTAAATTGCAAGACCATAATGTTGAAATAACGGCCTATTTGCTGTTTTGTTTTTTGTTTTTTTTTAAGTTATAAAAAAGTAAACATTTAACAATATAACATTTTAAGTTTGTAAATGAATGGGTTGGTAGAGTTGGTAGAGTGGCTCGTCCAGTAACCAAAGGGTTGGTGGTTCAAATCCTGGCTCAGACTGTCCATATGTTAAAGTGTCCATGGAAGACACTGAACCCTAAACTGACCTGGTGGATTTGGATACCAGAAAGGTGTAGAAAATGCACTGAATAAGTTCAGCCCATTTACCATTTAAATCCAGTGTTAAATCTACATGTTTAAAATGTGAAATCTACATGTTTAAAATGTTAAGTCTATATGTTTAAACTGTTAAATCTACATGTTACGCCATAAATATGTTTACAGTTGGATGTGTTTTTTTTACAGTATTGTTCTGGAAACCACAGCTGCCAGTTTTTTTCCGTAAAAACAACAAGATTTTTTTTACAGTGTAGATTTTACCCCATATTTTGAGTAAAATGTGATTAAATTTAACAGCTATAACATACTAAAAGAAATTAGGCAAAATCCACTTTTTATATCCCAATAGATTACACAACAAATTACTCATAAAAAGTGAGAAATATTAACTCTCAAATTTTAATAGGAATATGTTCACCTACTTAATTTAGGACAGGGAGTATCAGTCTAAATATTGATAGTATTGATACTAAGGTGTGTGTGTGTGTATTGGTATCAGATCGATACCAAAATGACCAGTATCACCCTCCCCTCTTAATTTAATTGTTATTAGTGACGTTCACGAACGAATCGAATCTTTTTAACGGCTCTTTGAAATGAACGATGGGGACTGAGTCTTTGTAAAGAGCCGTTCATTTTTTTTTTTTTTTTTAAGGACGGAGTGTCTGATTGCCTGTCAATTTACCAACATACTGTTCTTGTTCTGAGAATTGCACGACAGTTCAGGTATTTAAGTAAATACAGTGATTAATCACTGTTGTGTTTTGTGCAGTTTTTTCCGTATTTTTACACACATTTATTGTTCTTGTTTTGAGGAGAATAAAATGTTATTTCATAGGAAAATGTTTTATTTTCTTCTTCATTTTTAGGCTACAGACTAGTCCACATAATGTACCGTGATGTTTTTGGTCCAATTCCAGCATTTGCCTAATGTCACCTCTCATGTCATGTATTTAGCCCACACATTTGAACTAACTATTCTTTTTCACGGTAAGATAATATTTACTGCCGCGCCAATTAAACACCTTTAAAATGTAATGTCAGTCATCACATGTAGCCTATTCAGTCATTAAAACATTGGTGTTTCAAAATAATGCAAAAAACATAAAAGAGCCAGTTTTTTGAACGGCTCTTTTCAGTGAACGGCTCCTGATTGAACAGCTCCCTTCAAAGAGCCAAAAGTCCCATCACTAATAATTATTCAACCTAATATATTATGGCATGGATGAAAATTAGCTCAATGTCATTTGTAGTGATGTGACATTCACGAACGAATCGAATCTTTTGAACGGCTCTTTTCAGTGAACGGCTCCTTTCAAAGAGCCAAAAGTCCCATCACTAATAATAACTAATCAACATAACTATTTAACCACTATTTATTCACAGAATGTTTGTTTTACTTGAAAAGCTGCTAGTCATAGGAAGTATCCATCATTCAACCTCAACCCAAACAAGCATATGATAAATAAAAGATGAGGACTTCTATCTTGTATGTTTTTTCTACACATGCCTGTATTGGACACCATTACAGATAATAATGAAACAAAGGAGCAACTTAGCTCATGGTGCAAGAATATGCAACTTAACAGAAATATTAATTCAACAAAAAAATAACTAATCAAAACAGTAAAATACACCATAACTGTGCTATATATTAAAAAAAACAACACTTCTTATCAACTCAGAATGTTAAACACGTAAAAACTGTCCCCACTAGTTTGTCCCAATGCATGCTGGGAAAGTCCCCCCAGCTGCTCCTCCAACACATGACAATATTATGGGGTAGATTTTATTCTATTATTTTAAGTAGCAATTGTTACTGTTTACAAACAGGTAGAATTGAACCAGTCCTAATAGATTTCACTGGCTAACTATTACTGTTGATTCAAATGGAACTGATGTCCATAGTTTGTATTTACCAACCACCAAAACCCTTTGTTTTTTTACAGTGCACCCTCCCCAACTCCTCCTCATCTCTAGTGCGTCTCGGTCCGTCCCGCACTCAAGCGCAGGCTCTAAACCTACTTACATAAATCTTAAAACCATCTTTCCACTCCTCCAGATGTCATGTTCATGTCGGTCTGTGAAAAAAAAAAAGAGGAAGATTAGGCCCCAAAGATTAAGGTACAACAAAATCATAATAATTACATGATTTCTGCTCAGGACGCAGATTGAAGCTTAATATTTAATCAAAGCGTCAAGATATTGTTGCCAAAATGAACAGACATGTTGTAATTATGATTTACTGATGTAAAGGAAAAGCCACGTGCAGTTATTTAAGAGCATGTATTTTAACGGCATTTACAGACATCTTTCACCTTCGAACGGAAATTTACTGAATGTCAATCAAATACAGTTTTGGAAATAATTATTGGACCAAAGTGACAGTTTGTCCTAAATCTGACCAATTACGGAACAGGCGTCAAATATGCAGCCCAGGGGCCACTGTAAAAAATGACTGTAGAATTAACACCAAAAAGTTGTAAAATTGCAACATAAAAAAACTGTAAGTGACAATACAAAGCAAAGTTGTTTATTTGAAAAGATTTTTGTGTCAACGATTGAATCAAATATAGCTGTAGTTTTTACAGGAAGAATATGTGAACAAAACCAGATTTGTATGTAGAAATGATGTATTTCTATTGTTTTTAGAAAATAAAACTGTAAATTGAAAAACAATGTGGTGCCGTTTAAATTGCAAGATCATAATGTTGAAATAACGGCCTATTTGCTTTTTTTTTTTAGACAAAAAAGTTATAAAAAAAAAAAAAAAGTAAACATTTAACAGTGTAACATTTTAAATTTGTAAATGAATGGGTTGGTAGAGTTGGTAGAGTGGCTCGTCCAATAACCAAAGGGTTGGTGGTTCGAATCCTGGCTCAGACTGTCCATATGTCAAAGTGTCCATGGAAGACACTGAACCCTAAACTGACCTGGTGGATTTGGATACCAGAAAGATGTAGAAAATGCACTGAATAAGTTCAGCCCATTTACCAGTTAAATCTACATGTTCAAAATATTAAATCTACATGTTTTTCTATAAATACAGGGTGGGGAAGCAAAATTTACAATGAACATTTAGTTGTTTTTTCTCAGCAGGCACTACGTCAATTGTTTTGAAACCAAACATATACTGATGTCATAATCATACCTAACACTATTATCCATACCTTTTCAGAAACTTTTGCCCATATGAGTAATCAGGAAAGCAAACGTCAAAGAGTGTGTGATTTGCTGAATGCACTCGTCACACCAAAGGAGATTTCAAAAATAGTTGGAGTGTCCATAAAGACTGTTTAGAATGGAAAGAAGAGAATGACTATGAGCAAAACTATTACGAGAAAGTCTGGAAGTGGAGAAAGCAACAAAAAACGTACCAAAGCTTTTATTAAAGCTCTCAAATCCAAAATCCTAAAGGATCCAACCAAATCCATGAGAAAAATGGCAATTGAACTTGAGGTAGACAACAAGACCGTTAGAAATGCAGTAAAATATGATTTGAAGTTAAAATCTTACACAAGAACACCAAAACACTTGTTGACAACAGCAACAAATCCAACTTTAGCAATTTTTGGGAATCATGTTTATGGCCGCCTTCTAGCCCAGATCTAAACCCTCTGGATTCTGCTATTTGGGGCGTTTTAGAACATGCTACCAATAGAACATCACACAGCAATGTCGACTTTCTTAAAGATACTATTAAAGAAGAATGGGAGAAGTTGTCACGCGAATATTTGAGGAACACTTGCACAAGTTTCAGGAAGTGTGTGAAGGCAGTTATTGAGAAAGAAGGAGGACACATAGAATAAAAACATTTTCTATTATGTACATTTTCTTGTGGCAAATCAATTCTCATGACTTTCAATAAACTAATTGGTCATACACTGTCTTTCAATCCCTGCCTCAGAATATTGTAAATTTTGCTTCCCCACCCTGTATGTTTATAGTTGGATGTGTTTTTTTACAGTATTGTTCTGGAAACCACAGCTGCCAGTTTTTTTCCATAAAAACAACAGGATTTTTTTTTACAGTGTGGCCCGCCAAAGGGTCCAATTTGGCCCATGGGATAAATCTGTGAAATGCAAAAATTACACTGAAGATATGAACAGTCAAGGATGTTAAAATCATTATAGGTCAATTCAATCTGAAGTGGGTAAGACCAGTAAAATACTATCATAATAGCCTACACTGTAAAAAAAAAAAAAACCTGTTGTTTTTACAGAAAAAGATGAACCGCGGTCGTGACCTCCAGGAAGCTGGGCTACAGGCTCCGGGCGCCGGTGTGCTTGAAGGGCTTGATCCATGCACGAAGCTGGGCTTGGAGGTCGGAGCACAGCTTGGTTCTGTAAGTTCTGTAAACGAAACTAGTTCCATGATCCATAATCTGAACCAGTTATGAGAACGGAAACAACTTCACGCTCCCCCGAGAGGTTTTCAGCAGCACAGGTAGAAGGAGCTCCTGTTGGATCAGGGACCACTGTCCCACTGACATAGAGAAACAGAGCCGAATTTTTTTTTTTTTTTTTTTTTCAGAAAACAGTATCTCATAAACTCAGAAAAACAGAGCCGAATTTAATTTTTTTCAGAAAACAGTATCTCATTAATTCAGAAAAACAGAGCCGAATTTAATTTTTTTCAAAAAACAGTATCTCATTAATTCAGAAAAACAGCGCCAATTTTTTTTTTAAACTTATTTTTTCTCGTAATTATCAGATAATTATCTCATTAATTCAGAAAAACAGAGCCAAAATTATTTTTCTGTGTGAATGCAATACGCTTCCGTAGTCCTCTAAACTGAACCTTTATTTGAAACATAGTATAGCAAACTATTACATGATCAAAAACAAACTAATTTTAGCAAAAAAAAAAAAGTTTCCGTTTTCAATGTCTGTGGTCGGCAGAAATTGGTGATGTTAAAATGGGGTCACGAGCCAAAAAAGTTGGACAACCACTGCTCAAGAGCATCAATGACTGACAAGTCTGTAAAGAGCAGGTCCAGTTTACAAACAAACCTCAGCAAAATCTGAAAAGAATGTCATTTTTAAAGCTGTAAAACAGAGATGGATGCTTCTATGAAACTGGGTTTATTTTAGTATCTGTCACTTTTCCAGCTTTTTAGACCCAATAATAAAAGGTAAATGCAGACATATTTCCCCCCAGATTGGACCTAATGATGACCTCAGATACATGCAAAACAATTATACTCTTGCTCTGAGCCATCCCATAATTAATGAGTTTTAAATAAAATATTGGGTCCAAAAATAGGACCCAAATATGGACATTAAATCTACCTAGGTGTCAGTGCATTAGATGTGAAAACATGTGTGTAAATGGTCTTCTATAGACTATAAATAGAGACACTGTGTGAAATGTGTCGATCCTAGTGGGTTTTTTAATCCACACATGTGGGTTTTTCATCAATCTCAATCTCATTCCAGGTTTGGTGAGGAACCCATCGTGTCCACTGGTGTTACATACAGAACCTGCCCATTTAAACACACTAGCGGCAGGTGCCATTGTACGATAGCATGAGAGGCTAAAATCACCCAGCATACCTCACAATGTTTGAATATGGACATAAAATTGTGCCTAGTAGTAGTCAGTTTCTCTTCATTTGGCGAGTTTGGCGGCGATGGGCCTGTGAAGGTCTGTGGTGAGGTCGGACTTGGTCCAAGGTGAGCTGGGACCCTGTCTGTGGTGAGCTGGGACCCTGTTAAAATCACCCAGCATACCTCACAATATTTGCATACGGACATAAAATTGTGCCTAGTCAGGTAATGTTTCTATTCATTTGGTGAGTTTGGCAGCGAAGGCTGAGGAAAACCCGTACAAACGCCCTCCTGTGCTGCAACATCGAGCGGACGCCGTGCCAGACGCCGTGAATAATTTTGCAACAGCAGCCATTTTTGTGAAACCCTCTGCCTTGGATAATTAGTTCAATTCCCAAAATGTACCTGAGAGAGAATAAAGAGATATTCGAAATAATAGTAGTGTGTATTTTTTGTGTCCTTTTGACTGTGTTACATGCAGATTCTTATATTAACCCTTTCATGCATGAATGATGAGAACCTTAGTCAAAATTCTTTTTTCTTGAGTGATTTTATTCCTCTTTAGGCATGAAAAAAACTATGCAATTAAACATTTTTTTATGAACCTATTTTTCATGGAGTTAAAAAAAATGTCCACTCACCTTGATATTTTTTTTAACTCCCTGAAAATGTAAATAATTAGAGTAAAATACAGTTATTCATCTTTTCACGGTCATCAGATATGACCTATTTGGACGTTCAGAGGCTCTGTAGTTACCGTGGAAACACCATCATCTTCTACAACATTGATTCACCAGTAAAACCCATGGAGTTGGATCAATGACAGTGGATGGACACACTTAATTAATGATGAATTTGCTGGAAAAAGTCACTTTTTTTTCTGTTTTCACTGTTTCTGATTTAAAAAGCTTTGAATTTACTCTGAGTTTTAATAAACATCAACATGATCAACAGATTAAATATAATAAAATACCTACTTTACACTGAAAAAACACTAAATACAGAGGATAATATAATAATAAATGGTGATAAATACTTAAGAAAAGTTAAATAGACAGAAAAAATCATTTGGGAACTGCCATCAAAAAAACCAAAAAACACTGGGTCTTTATGGGTTAAATATTAATAACATTTTATTTCCTAGCCTTTATATTCACTCATGCAGACATTATTCAGGTACTGTTAGGTTAAATTACACTGTAGAACAGCTGTCCACTGTAGTGACCACTATGCATGAAAGGGTTAAATATAATGTAAAATAATATAAAAATGTGTTTTATCTGAGAAATGGTTTCTCTTTTATCTCAGTAAGTATTTCTTTTTAAAACAGACCCAAAGTGCTTCCAAACCTGCTTCATAACATTAGTCTACATCTGGTTTGAATTCTTAGCACCATGTC